>NW_009926372.1:30000-31666 GCF_000696875.1 Nestor notabilis
AACACAAGCAATTGATTAACCCGATAAATTTCTTATAAAGAATCTCTCCTTTTCTGCCATTGAACCCAAAATTTTGTTTTCTCTTTGAGTTGCCTAACGCAGAAGAGAAAATGATTGTTTGATACCAAAGGATTTGGTTTTCTCAATAGCTTCTTATAGTATATTCCATGTTGTAATTGATTTTAACAACAGTGCTGACAGTCTTGCTTGCCTTTATGACAGAGGCAGTAGATTGTAGGAGGAACCTCTGCCACACTAGTTAGCTACTCTCATTTTCTCAAAAGGCTAAGAAAGCTGGAATGGTCAGAAAAATATTCAAGTAGTTTCAACATACTTTTATTGCATGTCCTTGTCCAGCATATTTACAGTAAAGGAAATATATTTAGGATATGCCTCCCTCTAGTAGGGTAAATCCTGGCTTTATAGGTTGGAAATGAAAATTCTGCCTGTCCTATAAAACTTTTCCTTTTTCATGCAGGCATAACCCCACCTGTGATGTGAAATACCAGGTTTTCAGCTCTTAGTTGATTAAATGCTGTTGCATAGCTTCTGTGTGAAACTGGAACATCATTTGAAGTAGTTGAGGGTTGTTTTTTTTCCACTGTGCTAGATGCATAAAATGTATGGGTTTTAATCTATAGCTCAAGTAGTCAACTGCTTGAAAAAAATGTCACTGACAGTTGTGGATTTTATGCAAGTGCCAGCATTAAATAGCATTATTTAAATTTGCTTCTAAATACTTGTTTGATAAGTAGGGAAATGTATGATTTATTCATATCACAATTTACTGAAGCATGTTAGCTGGATTTTTTTTTCTAATTTATTCCCTACTGTCACTCTGTTTTATATATGTTACTTTAAAAAGATTTGCCCAACGTAAATAAGAACAATTACAGAATTACAGAGCAGGATTACTTCTGAAGGAAATAAAAAAAATAACCGTTGCTTGTATTCTCAGTGGCTATTCTATTTGACTTCATCATTAAGAAAAGTATTCAGAGTGTCTAAAGGGTGAAGAGTGGAGGAGTGTGTTTTCTTTTCGATATGATAGCTGCATTCAAGTTATTCTTTCCTTTACAATAGATTTTACCTAGCTTTATCTTCATAGGAAGCTGCTTTCAGCTGAAAAGCAGAAGTGAATAGGAGTGTCATGACATAGGATTAACAGTACAACTGGATAGTAAATCAAATGTTTGAGATGAAAATATGTAAAATGTGACATGCATCAGGAGAATAAACTGGCAGCGTTTCACCAAGACGAGTGAGCAGATAATGTGTAATTATCTACGGAGGTTCTTGAGACCTGGACTTTAATTCAACTTCCAGAAACACATGGCCCATTTTAACCAGTCAATCTCTGTAATGAATCTAATCACAATGTAAAACATTCCCAGGAACTGCGGGCCTTACGGAGTGCTCATTACAGATGAAACTAGTCTAACTCTCAAAAAGAAAAAAAAGAAAAAGAAGGCATTAAAAAGGAAAAGAAGCAAAGGCACAGTGTTCTAGAGTTTTAGTGTTTCAGCTGGACCTGCAATTCCAATTCAGGGCAAGCAACACAACTGAAGAGAGATCTAACAAGTGGCAAAATTAAAGAACAAAATTAATACTTAAATTCTTGTGTATTTTGTTATTTGACAAAAAATGAACTCACAATAAGCAGGAA
>NW_009926372.1:31697-53358 GCF_000696875.1 Nestor notabilis
GACCAACTATATCTATCAGAAACTACATACTGCTATCAGATTCTCCTGTGACACAGCATGACTATCACAGGAATGAACTGACACTGAAGATAAATGCATTTGATCTTGCTATATGATTTGAATGCATTTATGACTCTGTACTTATGGTTTAAATCCACTGTAGACAGTAACTTGCAATACTTTTAAGGGGCTCTAATCTCTCCGGTTTCAGTTTGAGACCAAGAGGCATTTCATATCATCAGCAGTGAGTTTATATTGTATGCTTAGAAAATAGAAAAGAATTTCCAGAGGGTTTAATTTATCAATATCTAGTCTTTCTGGGAAACATTAGTTTGCATAGGAAAAGGGGTTAAAAGAAGGTTTAAATTATGTCTCTAATATTTCCTGAAAACTTTGTACAAAAATGTTCTATGCCACAAAAGCCCATTAAATATTCAAACTTTAATATACATTCCTCAGTAACAAACGTACAGTTAGATAACACATAAAGAATTATGAATGACTAATTATATTTTGCATATTTACAGCAAAGACAATTAGCAAATAGCTTTTATATGCAAAATAAATGAAAAAGTAATTAAGATGCACTAACTAGAGCAGCAATATCAAGCCTGTTGTCTTGTGATTCATTCCTAACAAACATAATAATTATGCATTCATTGTCATATAATTAAAACAGCTCTGTCCTTTAGAAAACTGGTTATTTACTGTATAATAACCTGAAGAGTGGCAGAAGTTCCTCATAATGGTGAGAAGGATAATTAAATGTTTCTTCCTGGTGTCTGCTCACTCAGTTGAGTTTATTATCTGAAACTTGTGTGAGAAAACATTTTCTCTGCAGTTCCAAATCTCACCTATTCTCCGCTGGGAAAGTTATGCCTTTGCCATGCCCTGCTCCCAAGGCAGCTGTCCAAAACCTCCCTGGGTGCTGCTGAAATGGACACCGCATTAAAACCCATTCCAGGATAAGAAAGCTCAGGGGTTCAGCCTAAGGAGGATGGGGACACTCTGATTAGAGCGTGGGGGTCCCTCCTCCTCCATGCTGTGACCTTGGTTGAACTTCGTCAGTGTTATTGCCAGAGATGGCCACATGTTTAATTTTGTGCGTGGAGAATATCCCCTGACATGAATGCACAGGCAGAACTACATCCTTGTATGACCAGGGACTTATTCACCCCACACCTTAGCTCCCAGCTGTAACACAGGCATCACTGCACCTCTACTCTCTGTCTTTTCCTATTCCCTTCATTTCCCAGCTCTTATTATTCCTCAATAAAACATAATAAACCATCGAATCTCAACTGGAACTCTTAATCGCTATCAAACAGTATAGTAATATCCAGTACTGTAAGCCGTCTTTATAACACTAATGTCATCAAGCACTTTTTTTTCTGTCTTAAAATTCTGTTTTCCTATCGACGTCAACTGCAGAACCCACCGAGCTGCAGTGGAGGAAAAACAATGTAATTGCTTGGCTGCACGTACGGCTGGCCTGGATCAGTAATAGGATTTCCAGGGACTCAATAGGTAAGGAGCAGGGCAGAGGGAGCCAGGTTCATCTACGCAAGCTGGGACAGATGGATTTAGCTCATGCTGCCAGACTGACTCCATCCTCCTTTCCGAGCCCTTGACACCAGTTCCTGCTCCAGTCTGAGCCACTCACCTTCCCGTGAAGGGAAGGGATAGCCATTCCTTTCAATGTTTCTCTGCCAAACAGTCTTTCCTTTTACTATCTGGGAAAAACTAGGCAAGTTTTGCTGGTGGAAGGAGAACCCCAAGGCACAAAAGGGTCTAGAGAGGGTGAGACTAGAGAGTTCCCAATATATAGAGGAGGACCCAGGACCAGCCTCACCTACCTTATTGCAGATGGGCCCAGGGTGGCTTTTATTGCCTTTGGTCTCCATCACCTCAACTCCATTGCTAGGACTATATGGGGTATCCTGATATTTGCCCTGCAGGCACAGGTCACCTAGACCCTACTGCAATATGCACACAAGAAAAGAAACAGAAGATCTGCAGCTTGCAGGCACACTGGAAATAGGACTGTGCTTTTCAGTGCCCTCTGGAAGGCAAGGGATTTTTGCACAGATTTCTTAATACTCCAGGGGGAAAAATAGAGTTCTTTTGGGCTTTGTTACACAATTCATTTACCCAGACTTTTTCACCTGCTAGTTTCTGTGTCAGGAATACAGCAGGACTTCACCTGACTGACCTACATGATGGGACACCCAGGTCTACAGCCCTGCAATGTGATACATTTCCTTTGAGAGAATGATGCATCCTAGGAAGGCTGACTCCCAAATGGTCCCCATCCCATCCCATTTCTGATTTAACACTTAGAGTATAAAGCATAAAAATGGGAGGGGTCATATTTTCTGTTAAATCCTACAGAGCAGGTCTTTGCTGCTGCAGAGATTTCCATGTCTTCAGGCCACACATAGACTGCATAAGGCTGACCTGTTGCTTAGACGGATTTCTCAACAGCTCTGTCTTTCTCTATTGCCCCCTTCAAACTGACCTTAAGAATAATTTGTGCTTTTGCTGAGCAACCAGGGTTTACTTAATTCTTGCATAGACAATAGCTGGTCCATTGCTTGAGTCAGATAAGGATGGAGGGGAAATATGCATAAGCACAAGCAATTCAGCTGTGATCCCCTTGAGATCCTTACCCATTTTCCCTGTCCAGTACGCCATCTCCACTACATATGGAGGAACAGGGAGCATTAACTATCCCATGCATTTGCCACCCTATAGGGAACATTAGCCATCCTATGGGGAGTATTAGTCATCCTGCAGAGACCGTCAGCTCCCTGGAGCCTACAAGGTGCCAGGATATAGCTGTTCTGTGCCTGGCTCTGCACAGAGCTGTCAGGATGACAGACTTAACCTCCCTCTGTCCCTGTTTACCCAAAGTAAGAAGATTGTAAGGCTTAGTTAATGTTTGTAAGTGCCTCAGGGTTCTTATATGATAGGCACTATGAACATGCAAGTGTATTATAATACATGTCATAAGAAGAATTAACAAACCATAATGTATTATTTTAAAGGTAGCAGACACTTGTGTGTGATAACCTTTCTAGCTGCTTCCTTACAGGCAGCCAGAAAATTACATTTAAGTTAAAATCAGGTTAAAGTAAAAGAATGCAGTCAGTCACAACTGGATACTGAGCCAGTAAATATCAATTACATAAAATATGTTACTGATAAGAACTTTGATAAATTCACACATTAGGGAAATGACACTTGGAGAGACAGATGTGACACACGCATTCATCTCAGAAATTATACAGCTGTTTATGAAAAATCTGCCTTTTATTTTGGGCACCTCTCTCTCTTTCATGTCCTTTCAAAATACTAGGGACCCCAGCAGCAGCTGGAGACAAAACCAGAAGGATGGTCCTTTTGCCTCAAAAATTTGATGGCAGACAGCATGAGTCCCCAGGAAAGAACCAGGAGGTCTTCTGTGACCTTATCTGAAATCAGGGTGAGAATCAAAAAACCTTTAAGCACTCCCAAACCTAGAGGCATCCATGTGTTTTAAGTGCTGGAAGAAAGTAAAGTATACGCAAAGCAGGATGGACAGGCTTGCAATGTAATCATAGCTGCTTCTGGACCTATTCAATAAGGGATGACACTGAAGCAGAATGGACTAAGATTTGTCTGTGGCCCGGATTCAGGAAGGCAGTGATTTACAAGCACAGCTTCATCTTCTGGAGGTTCCCATGGAGAGCTCTGGGATCTCGCTGGTGCATAGAGGCACGTGCTTCCAGACACCAGCTCTGTATTTCAGCTTTTTCTCCAGTCTTAGATGGGAAGCTTGTTTCTTTTACCTTACCAAGGTGCTACCCTCCTTGCATTTCTCCTTCTGTTGCAGAAGTCACCACCAGCCACATACCCCTGGGCACAACCTCAGCATGGCAATGGACCAGCAGCTGGGCTTTACCTACAGTGCAGGTATATATATCCCTACTTATGGGTAGGGATAAGAGGCCTTTGGTAAAAGAATAAAATAAGCTCTTTCTCTCTCTCTGCGTAAAAGAAAGAGAGTAAATAAAATTCCAGCAGCTACAAGCTGGCAACATTATGCTGTCATAATCCAGAAATGAACATTGATTCTGAAGAAGTCGCTTCTTCAAACTTTAATGCAACAATTAAGTATTCCATTGTCATGGCTCAATTAAATGGTATGGCCTGAGAAAATTGGGGATTGTAAAGTGAGGATGGAATGTGCTTTGATCCTCTTTCCAGGGTTATTGTTTCATTAATAAATGAACATGTCATTTGTCTCACCAGAGGGAGCTCCTGCCCTCCAGGCTTTTTCCCTTTTTTGTTCAGGTTTTATAAAGATGAATTTCCAGTGCTCTGAAATACCATGGATTAGTAGTTAAGCCTGACAGCACTTCGGGGAGTAGTGGGCTTAAAGTGCCTCACACAGGTCTCCAAAGCACTTGTTTACTAATAGAGGAAATCAGCGACCGTCTGCAGCTGCTGATATCGCATTACCATTTGGAAAGACAGTAGCTGAGATAACAAATCACACAGTTTTAATAATTACTCCTGCATTCCAGTTTTTTGTTTCCTGCGTAACTGCAAAGGCTGGATTTCTTCCAAATAAACAGATAAAAACAGTATGGAACTTTTATCTTTTAATGATAATGACAACACATCATGTTTCACTAAAAGTTTCCTGATTCTCGAGTTTCAATAAAATGTAATTATACTTTATAATTCCACTCTTTTAATCTTCACTTCAAAAACTATTCACAGTTAGCAAGTTTGCTAGGCACGGAGAGGGGGTGAGGAGCAGAAGCGGACTTCCCCCACATCGGGTTGTTCATAAATTCTGTCTAGGGGTAAACCTGTCATTGAAACAGCACAAACTGAGCTGCTTTGCATTCAAATTAATACCTAGTTTAATTTGAATATAAAATAGATCCATTTATGTGGTTATTAGAAAAAGTAACAAAATGGTTTGGCGATGAATGGATGCTTAAGATAGGATACACTTGCAACCTATTTCTTTTCCATTCTTGGGGTTTTTTTCTTCTTTTTTAATCCTTTGGATACTTTGGAATTAGGATGTTTTCATATCACTAGATAAGGCTTTAAGACAAAACAATACCTAAAATCCAAATGGTTAATATATATTCTGGGAGTCTAAAAGTTCCCATTATCCCAATAATGAATTAGACTTCACGGGGTTTTTTTTGAGTCCATCTTCCCATCTTGTCCTTTACTACACTCAGAGAAAAACCAGCGATTTCATTAACAACTTTTCTTGCTAAAAAATGTCATAGTCTTATTTAGGAGGGCAGAGAAGAGGAGGAAGAGAGGAATACCACAATTATACCTTCCTATTCCAACTCAAAATGTCCAGACTTAAAGGTGAGGTAAACTTTTCTCACAGCTTTAAGTTTGCTTACCATCAGCCCATGTTCCACTGGGTGATTAAAGAAAGCTTTTTTAAAGCATTACTTCAGAATGATCTTAATTGGTGCAAGGTTGAGCCCTTTCTAGGAGGGGAGGGAAAAGGTTGAATAGCCTTTTCAAGTCACATGAAAGTTTCTAGGATGAATGTACGATAATTAGATTAATAAGTAGCTTAATTTATCACAGCTAAGGATTTCAACAGCCACACATTAGAGTAAGAAAAAAAAGATTAGTGTGATTCCAGTTTGTAAAAAATTGTACTGAAACTTGATTAACCTTAAATACAAAGTGCCTTTCTTTTTGTGTGTAAATTCAGTAGTTAAGGGGGAGAAAAAACACTAAATTAATCAGAAAAGTCCTGTTCTGTTCCTTTGTGTTCACTAGCTAATGAGAGATATCGGGGTTGTACAAAACAACTTTTCCCTGTGAGGTTATTCTTCCTAGAACATGGATTTAAATGAAATCTGCAATCCCTACCACTGTCGCGGACCCTGAAGATCTGTGTGAGGTGTGAGATAACATATGCAGAGGTTAAAAATCTCTCTCACATCAGTCACTTTCCTTTTAAAATAAAAGAAAATGAAGCAACAAGAAAATATGTGAAATATATATTCTAGCATAATGCAAAGTTATATATTCACCTTAATCCCAGTAGCAAAAAGGAATGAACAGGAGCCTACGTGCCAGACAGAGGTATGGAAAACAACTGTAGCCAAAGCTAACACAGAGCGTGCAATTAGGGATGACAGTTAGCCATGCAATATTCTCTCACACCAAGCACAACATCTACGACAAGGCATCTTTTGACAGCACTCTCTGTTGCTTATCAGACTAAAATCAAACATGGCAAATGCAGGAGCAGAGCAGCAACTCAGTGCAAAAAAACCTTGCTCATTGATGGGAGATTTGTGTAGAATATTGCCAGATCATCCAGCTTTCCCCTCACTACTGTCTCTGCTTCCTTACAGGGCAATCCCTTAATAGAGAGTGAAATCTGCTGTGCTTTTTGATGTTACCATCCACTACCGAGGCTGCTTTCAGTGGTGTCATTATTTATCTGTGCTTACATCGGATTTCATTAATCTAACTCCTTACCATTTGTATCATGATGGACAAAAATTCCCAGTGCTTTTTATTATGATGGCTGGCACTGGGACTAGCAAAGCCCGCGGAAGGTTCTGAAGGACAGTGGTATGGTTTCCTGTCAATGGTCAACAGCCATCATCATTTGAGGAGGCCTAATGCAAACCCAGTGGTAGCAGGATGTGATATGCTGGGTTTGTGACTCCCTGTCCTGAATCCCTCTTTGAAAAGGGATAAGGGGGAAGGTTGGTTCATATTCATAGGAAATAGCAGATGAAACTACTTAGAGCCTAAAAAAGAATAGAAAGAAGAAATTAAAAAAGTAACTAAATGAGAAAGGGGGATAGTTTCTTTAATTTTATCTCACACTTGAGATGACTAAGAGTGCTAAGGAAAGGGAGTGTAATTATAGCCCAGATAGTGCGCATTGCACACACCGTAACGCCAGAAAGGTTAACTCTGGCAAAGAGAGATCATACAAATCAAAGTGGCTGAGGGCACTCATGCATTGGCCTGTTTGATAAGATTGATAACTGTAACCAGTAGCTTAGGAGAATCGATTTCCACTGCCGGGGATCTCTCTGGATGCTCTCGTCTTTTCTTCTGTTTACATGAAAGTGAAGCTTTAGAGATGTTTTATCATCTAATGGCGAATATGACACACAGTTACAAACTGAATCTTTTTTTAATCTCAGAACAGAAAATTTAAGCAGGGCAGTGATTCACTTTAATTATGTATATTGAACAAATTTGAAGAGATGAGAAGAAACTTGTTTTTCAGCCCACTGAACCCAAGTGCTTGCCTGTAATCTAAAATGGATATCTAATTATTGTTTAACATTATTTATTTAGGAGGAGTTACGACCTCTAATTTGCCTTTAAATGATTAATTTAGTGTTTAAATAAAGCTCCTTTTATTTAATAATGTTTCCTTTAACCAATCTTCACTAATGTCAATAAACTCTTTGTTTAACCTTCTTAAAGGAAACATTTTCTCAGCTCTGAGACAATTATGAATTACCAAAACCTGTATAGAAAAATGAGCTAAGTAATTATCTAATATTATTGCAGTATGCTTAAGAAGAGAATATTCCACACCAATAACAAAGCAGGAGAGACAAGACAAGCTTTTCTAAATACTGAGCATTTTAAGCAGTCTGCCTCTTTTTGAGGTGATAAGGCAGCACAGAAATATCCTGAAATACTAATAGCTTGGCTAAATGAACTCATCCACTTCTGTTAGCATCCCTAAGTGGTACTTGGTTCAGGTCCCAGGCACAAACTGAGCAGCACAAATATCCCTGCTCTGTATATAGACAGACAGTCAGGCAAAACATGAGTGTCCTTGTCCTGTCCCCAGTCCCCAGCAGGGCATCCTCATCCATGGCCAGGGTGACTTTGCACCACCACAGAGCTCCCTCCATGTCCAGGACTGATGAAGGTGAGCTCAGACATTGGACAAGGGAACACCAGTCACTGTCCCAAAACTCTGCTCCAGACTTCTATTTTCAGAGGTTGGCTCTCACGTACAGATATAACAGCACATATATATCACATTAGAATATATAATGACCACCAATTCTGAAAGCAAGTGCCTTTTGGGAGCACAAGTGTCACTGATATGTATTAACTTTCAAACACCATTTTTACATAATAAATTACATTTGTGATAATAAGTATGCTTTCTTAGTCTTACTTAGATCCTCTGTATTTTGTTCTGAAGTACACCAGCACTAGGAAGATCACAGGAAAAATTAGGCAACACAAGCAAAGACAAACTGATGTTCAAGAAGCCAGAAAGTGGCAGGAGGTAAGTAGTGGAGAAGAAAGAGGAGAGACAGAGCTTTCAATAGAAGCCAGATGAAGCAGAAAAGCCAGGAGTGGGAGAAAATGGTGAGAAGGAGAAAGGAGAGAGGCTGGAAAAAAAAAATAAAAATACAGGGAGTTAGGTTTCATAGGATCACAAAGGTGTTGAGGTTGGTAGGGTCATCCAAGAGATGCTCAGGCAGGGCCCGCTACAGCAGGCATCCCAAGACCATATCCAGCCTGGTTTTGAATATCTCCATGGATGTAGAATCCACGCCCTCTCTGGGCAGCCTGATCCAGTGGTCAACCACCCTCACGGCAAAAATGGGTAGTCTTCTGTTCAGATTGAGTTTCCTGTGCTCACACATGGGAAGAATTCCCAGCCTTGGGCTTGTCTTATTATTGACCTGAAAGCTCACTGAGCACTAAGGAATGTCCCCCACAAGTGAACATGAGGCAGGTTCGTTATTATAGTGGGAGCAAAGCCTGAAGCTTCTCAGGAGTGGTAGGAGAGCACTGGGATGGAAACACCTGTCTCCTGAAGGTAGAGTCTGGAGAAATGTCCTAAGCGGGAACAGAAAGGATGGATAGATGGGCCATAAACTGGGAAGGATTAAAAAGTGCAAGAAGGCCTCAGAAGAGAGCAGTAAATGTTAAGAGATGGTGTGAGTCCCAACTGAACATTAGTAGCAGAGCTACAGGAAAGACTCTTTAAGAAATGTATGTCTGTCCCTTAGCCACACATGTTCCTGTCTGAAGCTTATGTTATGGAGCTGTGAAAAAGCTGGGATAATTTCTTACTTGGGAATTTTTTTTCTCTCAAACTCTGCCTTCATTCCCAGCAGAGTTGAGAGGGTCCTCACATTCAAAGCTGTACTCCTACACAGCAAAAGCAGCAGAAGAGCATGGGGATTTCTGTGCCATTACTCCTTCCAGGTCTTTTTGAAGATCCCAGGAAGAAGAAGGGGAGAAAGTGTCCAGACATGAATGAAGAGGACTGAGCAACAGTGAAATGCAGCATGAAAGCCACGGCATTGCAGTTGTACAAGGGAATTTAAAAAAAAAAAGAAAGAAAGGAAATGGATGTGTAAAAAGCATTGATAGGAGCTTTTGGAAGCAAGAAAGGAGAGGAGACTGGAGAAGGAGTCTGGTCATCAAAAGACTGTGTTTAAACAGATTCCTGAATATGTAAGGGGGAATTAAGAACACTAAACTGTGCAATTCTTACTTTTGGGCTCTTGCAAGGGGTTGTGGGTCAGTTTGAGGTGGCAGGTACCTGGCCCCATGGGCCACACCACGGCTTCAAGCTGTTGGTAAAGTGCACAGATTTGTGCACTAATTTGGAGCCCAGGAGGAGCAAAGCTACGTTGGTGTGGCTCCATGCCTAGCTAGTATTAGGTGACTTTCATAGTGTCTTGCTTTTTGGGAGGATGGGAGCCCAGTGCGACTAGCATACCCAGCCAGGAGCAGAGGTCCCTGCCTGCCAGAGACTGATGGGTCACCCTGGGGCATTGGCATTGTTCCTCCCCAACACCTGCAAAACACTCAGTGGGTCCCTGTTCCATTCTCAGACACAAAATATTCCCCTTTAGGTTTTGGGTTTTTTGGGGTTTTCTGTTTTGTTTTGGGTTTTTTTTTGGGGGGGGTGTTGACTGGAAAAGAGCTTTTGACTATTTATTTTCTGAAGTTCTGACCTTATAGTTTCAAATTTTTTTTCCAACCATATGGGCTAAGACCTCATCTAAGTTGTAGATGTCTAAAACAAGCAAAATCTCTAATACTTGATCCTTAGTTCTTTACAGTCCATATATAGGATGACACATTGGGATGGCCAATTTGCAACCAATCTGTAGGAGGAGTATCCATGCCCAGCTTATTCCTTCTCTCCAACCTTGTCCTGACACTTGTCATTCCCCATCCCCTGAAAACTCAGAGGCCACAAAACAGAGTCCAGCTGATGCCATTGGTGAAACCAGGAGTCTTTTTTAGTACTCACCCACAAGCTGACCTCTCTGTGAGTCCACAAAATGAATGAAGAGGACCTGGGAGACCCACAAACTCCCTTCCAAAGCAAGAAGAGTTGGGACAAGCTGCCACTATGACATTTCTTCAATGCTGGACCAGCACACAAGAAGTGAAGAAGGTTTTAATCCCATCTTCGGCTTTTCCCCTGGTTCTCCACATGGGCTTCTCTTCCCAGGGAATGCAGCTGTGCCCACCAGTCTAGACACTCAAGGAGGGACAAGACTTCCACAGCTCCTATGTGAAAAGTAAGTGAAAGGATGGTGAGCAACTACATGTCTCAAAATCTTCAGGCTACAACCCACCATGCCCCCACAAAGTGATAGGAAGCATAATGTAATCTCAGCTGCTTTACAGGTAAATGGACAGATGTGTTTGCCCTCAGGGAGCCTGAGGACACACCACCTCCCTCTAAACAGAGTGTTAAAGAGAGACCTTCTGTTAAACAGCTGTTTACCTTCAGGCTTCTAACTCCATGAATGTCCAGCTGCTCTTAATGAGGGTCAAGAAGTGCCTGGTTAAAAGGTCCTGCTCCACCTTTGCTGCAGCATGGACAAGTCCCTCAGGAATTGCTTGGCAGTACAACAACATACTGAGCTGACCCACAATACTCACTGGAGTCCTCCTAATGTTAGGAGATGGCATGGCTTGCCCTAGCAGATATGGAAGAAACACCCAAATACCTCTGCTGCAATATACAAGAGACAAGTCCTCTCTGTCAGCCTATGGCTGATCCTCAAATAGGGATAGTACACTTCCAATGTTTTTTATTATTATTTTAAAACCATGGTATTGTGACCTTTTTAAAATCCCAGATAGGTAAGAATAAAGTGAAGGTTTATTTGCATCCACCACCTCTTTAGACAGGACTTGTACTACACTCTCAGCTGCTAGAAAATCTTATTTACCTAAAAGAAGTAAAAAATTACAAATCTGATTAAAATTAAAACTGCTAGTTAGCAAAGAGTTTATTTTGCTTTTTCATTTCTGCTTGCTTTTAATCATCCCCACAAAATTGCCCCTGCCTGCATGGATGGGAATAGGTAATATTGTTTGATGTATGAATAAAATATCAGGTAGGAAGTCTCTTATTTGTCTGTGTCTTCATTATCTCCTTTCCCATCCTGCTGAGTTAGTGCATGGACTGTGCATCTGGACCAGTGTGTTCATTGCTGGTCATTCACTGTTTGGCTTGTACTAGCAGCTACCAGCTGGAAGCCCTGGACATAGGTTAAAATCAAAGGTGTTTGATGTTGTACAAATAACAAATAAAAAGGTAATCTCTCCAGAGTAAGTTCAGAGTTTTGCCAGATTTTGTTTTCCCCTGAACATCTTTCCTTGCTAGAGCCTTCATACAAATTTTAAATTTGAAGTCGAGGACAGTTCAGGTGATAAACCATTGTTTTCTCTTTTTCTTATGTAATTATGTAAAATGACACCATTATGGATTTTTCTCTGAGGCTGCAAACTCACTTAGATTATGTTCGTCAACTTTTACAGTGAAGTGCAGAATCTGGAGCTGTTCTGGGGAAGGGGAAAAAAGCCAATTCCAGCCACAGGAGAGAAAATGTTGATAGAAAATTTCAAAATAGAAGGCTTTTTTGAAAGATATGCAAAACCCCTGATGACTTGTAATCAGTGTCACTAGAAGAGATGTGCAAGAATCCTTTCTTTCAATTCCTCACTTACTCTCTCCTTTTCTAGTGAAGGTAGGTAATCTCAGATTATTTACCAGCATCTTGTCTCCAACTCACAAGAATCTTCTTGAAGCCAGAAAAAAATACTCTCCATCAGCCTGTTTTTGTTTTGCTCTGGTGTTTATTTTCATCTTAACATTAATTGCCCCATAATGTCTGCTTGGTTTTATCAATTAGCCTTTGCAGTGGGAAAATATTTTAGTGCCTAATACAGCATAATGATTTTTTTCCCTATTTGCCAAGGGGGTTATTAATAAATGTCCCCACTGGGGTTACAACTCTGGTGCTCTGGTGTTTGCTTTAGGGGAAATGAGGGATTGGAGGAAAATCCTAACCAAACGGAGCTATAATTAGAGTGAAAGCAGCTGCAATTAGAGGTATATGTTCAACAACACCCACAGGACTTGGGGACAAACCTACCCTTGATTTGGGCAGGGGTGGCAGCAGGAGCTCTGCCACTGCAAAAAGAGGAAAGCTCTTGGTTCTCCTGCTTTTTCTGGTGTTGCATCAAAGATTTGCACCATCGTGCTCAGCGTATTTCTCCAAGGAGGAAGGTTTTTTCCAGCAGAGGAATGCTGCCCTGGCAAAGCCAACAGCAGACTCCTCTGAGCTGGGATTTCACCCTCATCTCTCACTCCCCACTATTTATTTGGCCTGAACCGCGGCCACCAGCACTGCTGGGCTCTCTGGTTAGCTGCCAGCTGAGCAGGCCCTTCACATGACATGTCTTGGTGCACATCAGACATCCACACTATTTCCCATGGAGTCCTCTCCTGCAGCTGCAGGTACACCAAGGGTGGACAGCAAAGCTCGGTAGACCTAGTTCTTCTCTCTCTTGCCACAACAGACTTTGTTCACAGAGAAAAAAACAGACACCATGACTTTGACTTTTCTGTCTGTTGCAAACCTAAATTCTCCATCACTGGGAAATGGAGCAGCTAATAGGCTGTCCTAGCAAAATTCAATCACGTCATTAGATACGGGTTTCTGGAAAGCCAAACTGGAAGGAATTCTGCAACTGTCAAGAATTCAGGCTGAGCTAAAATATTAGTGCTTGATTTTATCAGTTAGACTAACAACAAGTTTCACAATAAACTCGTTCATACAGCAAGGACATACAGAATTAAAAAACACAGCAGATGTGCTTAATATGGCTTTTAGCTTAATTCATCTTATTGCAGAAATCTGTAATTCTCATGGTTTGCTTTCTGAACTATTGCTACTGATGTAACCTTTTGTCATTCCCTGTGGTTTTGGTAAAAAAATAAAAAAAAAACAAAAACCAAAACACAAACAAACAAAAAACCCCAAATGATTGCTATAGCATTATTAGTTTTGAGGATTTGCAGCTTTCCTTCTTTCACAGCAGAGCTCAGAAGTCAAAGAATTTACTCTGAGAAAGCCTGACCATGTCCTTGCAAGTCTCTGTAGGGCTCCTTGTACTGGGGTCCCATAGAGATGCTCTTTGTAGTAAACAGGTTATTGCCAGTGTAAGATGACTGGCTTACCGACACCTATGTCTGAGTGACACCTCCCATCCCACCACACCTGCAGAAAGCAGATAGAAAGTAGCAGTAAAATGCAAGGATGTGCCACACTCCTGTTCTCCACTACTTACCTGTGATACAGGTGGTCCACCAAAGTGCTAGATCCACAGGAAAGCAGATTTCCCTAAACACTCCAAAAGATGCAACCTCATTCCTGCAAATTGCTGAACACCAGAAGAGTCACACAAATGAGGACGAGGCTTGTTGGCCTATTTCTCTGGTCCTTCTCCAGAACACCACCTCCTCTAGATCCTGGATCTTTGTGTTTTGACCAGAGAGCAGCTCTGGTAGACTTTGGGATTACCGGCTTTCCAGTGTGAATGAGCAGAGATTAAAGGTAACCAAATGAATAATCCAGTGATTATTTGTATTGCAGACCAACCTGACAAGCCTCTACGAAGGCCACTGCGGTACCGCAAGAGACACCCCTGCCCTGCGTAGCATCCACTGATGCTCTGAACACCTAGTCCATAGGACCATGTAGGAGAAGCAGGTATCCACCACCAGTCCTTCTTGTACAAGGAGCACTGTCCCTGCAGAGCTACTTGTAATTCTAGCAAAGCATCCAGGACCTGCACAGAGGTGGGGACTGAACCTGCAGGACAACAGCTCAGCACATTTTGCAATAAACCAAAAAGCAAAGCAAAAAGAAAAGCAAAGATGATACCATCGACTTCAGGAGGGTTCAGGCTCAGCTGATGCCAGCTCTGATTCCTGCCCAGGCATTCAACATAGCTAAATACTTGTTCAAAACCAGAAACTTTCTGAATTTCTGTCAAAGCATCGATTCTAGAAACACCAGACCATTTGGTTTCTTTTATTTCCTTCTTAACCTTTGTGGGACAGAGGAGGGTAATTATGTGTCTCTCCATGTATACCTTTAATCACATACACACTATTTGCACACTAATTGATTTTTAAATGCTTTTTTAAAGGGATATGCATTATACTAGGGCTATGTGTACTATGTACACACTGATTTACGCAAATGCGTATTAGTACATCTATGGGCATACATATACACATGATAAACACATGAGACCCTCTATAGCCAACCACAGAGCTCAGCGTTGTTTCTTTGCCCCACTATGCTTAAGGGTCTAAAATGAACACCATGCTTTTGAAGGTCCTTTTATTACCTTACCACTACCAGAAACAGCACAACCTTGTGCAGCCACTTTGACACAGACATTAATTTTCACTTGCAGCTGTGGCAATTAGAAAGTGTACTTAATAGAGTGTCATGTTAATTGTTGCAGAGTTAACCAATTTCTCCATTTAATTGTCAATTGATTAACCTATTGAAATGGTAAGTGACTCAGTTTCCTTCCAGAACAAACAGCAGCCACATATTGTAGCTTCATCCAGCTGGAGGGGGTAGTCTGTGATTTGCTTAGCCTCTATGTGCTGGTATTTTTCTACACCTCCCTGAGCTTTTAATTAGATGAGCCAATTTTACATGTATTTGTCTGCTGGAAAGGTTATCTGTGCCGGAGCTGACCTGCAGAGACAAGGTTGAGCCTAGCGGTCTTAATAGAAAAGGATTTCAGCTATGACTGCTGTACTTGATTGCATTGTAATGGTAATTAACTTGAGACTTTGCCTCCCTCAGTGTTTTTTTGTAGCTTTAACTATGCAATGAGATGTTTCCTCTGTCATATATATGCACTTATTAAGCTCTCATTGGATTCTAATATGCATGCAAATAGTCAAGAGTTTCTTAAGGCTAATACTACACTATGTAGATTGTAGTGCCATTAAGTCACTACAAAGATGTAGCCTGCAGCAAACTTATATGTTTGGGGTTTTTTTTCTTTTTCCTGTGAGTTTATGTGAGGGTTTGATTTTCTGGTTTTGTTCTTTTTTCCATGGTAAAGGAGGAAGGATTCCCTTTACATACCTTTGCTCCTTTTTATCTGAAGGATTCTGCAAGAGAGCCCATTTTAACAACTTTCCTTCCCCAGTGAGCCTAAGAAATCTGCTTCTGTTTTAAAAGCAAGATCCCAACGTCCTTAACTCAGTTTTTCAAGTTGGTTTGTAATCCATCCCCATTCCTACTCCTTTCTCTGAGCGGCTCATTTGAAAGCCCTCAGTATCTCCTGTGTTTCTGCATGTTCTTTTACAGTACAGCGCTGTCATTTAATTACGAGACAATCCCCCACAACTGAGCAAGCATTTTCATCATTGATAATGTTGGTAGCAGGCAACTGAGACAAAATGATTACAAACCTATGTTGCACTCAATAGTCCTTTAGAGGATTTCTCTCTTAATAGTCCTGGCTCATTCATGTTTGGTTCAGTACATTTGTTCTTTAAAAAAGGCATAGATTAGAAGAGTTTCAGGGTAGGTTAATAACTCAACTGAAAATGGCTGCTTGCATTGTCAAAGTCTGTTCCTGCAGTTGCCTGGTGCTTTCTTCAGTTCTTCCACACTGCAGCTTTGGCCCAGTTGGTAAACAGCTTAAGTCCAGACATCTTTTCATTCTCCGAGCAGCGGATTGAAATAAAAATGCATATAAGTGGCGACTGACTGGCGCTGGCCTGACAATAGCCTGTAACATTATGCAAGGGTATTTACATAGGAATAAGGCCTTGGTAAAGAAGACAGGGGCAATTAATGACTAGGGCCACACATATAAGGAAAGTTTGTCCAATCTTTTCTTCAATAAAGATCTTTTGTAAAGTGCTATGGAAACTCATAGAGGCCCCCAAACAGACTAGGAGAGGGACTTTTGTGGTGGGGTTTTTTTGGTTGTAGCTTGGTTGGGTTTTTTTCTAAAGTTAAAAGGGCCAAATTTTGTAAAGGTAGAATGTAAATCTTCTGTGGTTTTGAATTTTTACTATTGTGACTTTTCCCCCCACCCATTTTTTTCACAGGAATCAGTTTTGTATGGCTTTTTCCCTACGAGAAGGCATGGAATAAAAAAAATAAAGCAAATGATGTGCCTCAGCACAGGCAGCATGGTGGAGGTGAAGAGTTTGGAGAAGACCTGTCACAATGCTTCTTGACTCCTTCTGCTAACACAGGTTTGGAATTTAAGCTAATCTGTAAGCATCTGGGACCTGATTCTGATCTCTCTTACACCCTAGCAACTCTACTGGGGCTGTCAAAGCACTTCCCGGCAGATGCAAAATAGGCAACTTTGCCTTCTGAGTTCAGGTTTTCCTTCATTTTGTCCTGCTGGATTTGGGAGCAAATGATTTTGACAAATCAAGGAAGCCCCGCACTAGGCTCCTAGTTGTGGTGCTGAAGGCGGAGCGCTGGCAGCAGCCGGTGTTGCGGGGATATAGCCCAGGGCAGAATTTAACCCGAAAGCTTCATTTTGCCAGATGGGATGCTCTCCCCTGGGCTTGCAGACACAAATAATGAGCTCATTTCTCTGGGGAAGGGCAGGCCACATCCCTCTGGGGCAAGGATGGCACAAAAGAGTCACAGCTGATGATGCCTCCTCCACCTGTGGGGGCTTGAGTTTGTGGGTTTGCACATCTTGGCATGGCGTGGACACATCACTTGGTGTCTGAAACCATTGTCACCATGACAGGGCTCCTGGGAACCTCTTCATCAGTACTTCATCAACTCCTTACATGTCTCCTCTTCCTTCTCTGGAAGTTTAACCCTCTGTCCTCTAAGTCTTACCTGTCCCCATGGAAGTGTTGAGGACTATGTTTTCCATGGGCTGCCATGGCATGTTGGTTGAATATGCCCACAACAGTTGGGTAATTTTAATTTCAGGGTAATCCATTGGTTTTTTAGAGACTTTGTTCCTATTCTAATGGCTGTGGAGGGCTCCTTGGTTTGGGTTGATGCTGTAACTTTTTTAATACGTTACTCAAAGAGCCATGGGTGTCCTGCAAGCAGAGCAGGGATCCTACTGCTCAACCCATCATATGTGTTCAAGAAGCAAATTCTTTGGTTGGCATGAATGAGGAAAGCTCCACTGATTTCTCTACAGCTCTGACAAGCTTTACACCATTTCTTGATGTACTACTGAATCCTTTTCCTTTTAGACATATTTTTATAGCAGAATATAACTCAAAGAAGAGAGAAGTACATTTCCTGGGACCTCCTGTCATGCTGCTTTCTTTCTTCAAAATAATTTTTAAAAACAACTGTCCCATGGAAATTAATTCCTAAAATGCTTGCTGGATGTTGAAGAGGGACAAATAAATAGTACAAATGCATGGTTACAATGAGAGAAGTGTGTAAGGAGCCAAGAAAGTGTTTCTGCTGCAACCCTGGAAAGCTGCAAAAATCAATGCTTCATTCAAGGCTATTGATCAGTACTAAATTAATTAGACTTCAAGGCTTATGGCAGTTGATAAGACAACTTGTTAATTTAGTCAATGATAGTGTTTTCCCTAAAGCAGCAAATACCCTCTTTCTCAGAAAAGACATTTCTAGCACTTGCTACCCGACATCGTTTTTCCCCCTCTTTTATTAAAAAAAAAAAAATCACTTTACATTTAAATTAAGATAAGAATTGGATGGGGAGATACTTCTATTTACCCCTATTTGCCTTCTTTTGCTCTAACATCGAAGAAGAGTGTCGATAACATCTGATGTAATTTAATAGGACGGCAGCATAACATTTAGCTTCTTCGACCCCGATCCATTGATGGTGATGTTCATTTGGAAAAGCTAGTCGGGAAAGGAGGGAGGATTTAAAAAAAACACTTTCTAAAGGTGTGGGGTGTTTTAAATGGCAAACGCAGAGCTTTTGCTTTCCAGGCAAGAGGGATGCTCATGGTCGCTGACAAAGAAACGGGTGCTGCTAGTCCTGAGAGCAGTGAATGAGATGAAGGTATCCCAGAATACCCTGGACATGGGGCCGTACTTCCTGCTGGCTGGGAAGGACAAAAGGACAAAACCGAAGGAGTGCTGGAGTCCCACCACCAGCTCTTGGAGGCACCAGTCTGCTACCAGCAGCACTCCAACCCTCAGAGAATGCTAATAAGCCACTGAAGAGCTCAGCTTTCCTGCCATAATTCTATAGTGCTGTTGAGGACCCCATAGTGTTCACTAAATAAAGACAACTAATTGAGAATTTTTTGCACATTTTGCTCAGTGAAATTGTTGTTCAGGCGGTTGGTTGGGGAGAATGTCCCCCTACTGACAACAGGGGCTGATTGTTTTGGCAGCCGCCGGGTTAGCGCCATTGCCTGGGTCTGAGGCTGACTTTAGAAGTATGACAAAAATGTTTAATTTCAGAAATATTTTTTTTTAATTATGTAGCTGGGAATTATTTGGACTTCGTGGAGAATGGGCCGTCTGTTGTTCACATGAAGAAATAAAAAATATAAACAAAATTTGCTAGCAGAGTTTCTCATCAGAATAAAACCTTTGCTCTTTCTCTTTTTCTCCTTGCTCTCTCTTCCCTTCCCCCCCCCCCTTTTTTTTTACTGTATTTTCTGCGGTGAGGCCTACATTTTTGTGTCTGCAGGTGACACTTTGATTGAAACTAAAATTTATAAATCAGCTGAAAAGCTCACACCTACAGCTCACAGCAGGGCCTTGAAAACACGGTTATAAAGGGACCTTTATGCCCTTGTGTAAAGAAGGAATAAATTACAGAAGCACTTGTTGCCCTTGGACTCGATTTTGCTTTGCAGGCTGGTATCTTATTTTTGGAGCTTATTGTTAATCAACAGGTTCCTTGTAGGTTTAGCAGGTGACTTTGCTATTAATCTCCTATTTGACCACTGTAGCATATTAATGAGGTAGGCTTCTGGATGTGGCTATGTCTCCAGCACAAGGAATTAGTTTAAAAGGTGCACTCTTTACTCAATTGCTCACAGTTAACGATGCTGCAGCCCAAATGCAAAGTAGCATTTTCTACAGCTTGTGTAGCATTAAGAGTGTTTTACTAACATTATGTTCCTCACTGTGCTTTTCTTCTGTTGTATACTTATTTCTTCTCCATGGAGGGCTATTATCAGGCTTACTGGTCCTTCCTTCTCTTTATATTTTTAGGGTATTTCTTCATTTTTTATTCTCCTAACAAAATAAAGAAATTATATATAAATGACAAAATGATATCCTTTCTTATTAATGTGCACCTTGGTTTTAATTAAACAATTCCAGAGCGCTTTGGAGGTACCATTGGATTTAAATGAAATGCTCGGCTCAACATTTTTCTTCAAAACTACCTTAATAAATATCATTATAAAGTGCAGGAATTCAACCAGCCCCATTTCACCTTGTATTTTAGGTCTGATTTAAGCTTGGAGTGAGGATACCTATAGGGGTACTTTAAGAACATAAAGAAAAGCCAAGGATTTAAGACTTAAATTTGTAATTACAAGGATCTGCCGAAATACATAATATTATGAGCCAGGCTACAAAACACCCTGGTGGAAACAACAGCTTTGTTGTAATACAGTAATTTCCACATTCCAAGGAACGTGCTCTGCCATAGATGGTTATTATTGGTGTTTCCTTTCATAACTTTCAGACATGTGGTCTACCTCCCAAACAGATACATTTTCATATTTAAATTAGCTATGTCAGGCTTATGCTTTCAGATTCAGGGCATCTTTTTTTTTTTTTTAATTTAACAGGGACTCTTACACACAACAGCATATTTGTGTCAGGTTAGATGTCAGCCTTGAATTTTAGCCTGAACCATAAAATACCTGTATTTTATGGATTAAGGTCAAAATTATTACATTACTTTAGCTTGGTATTCTGGTATTCCTCTTCTTTCTCCTCTTTTAAATGGGATATATACATATTTTTTTAAATGTAGCAGAAAAAAAAAAATCTGCTAGAGGAGTATGTTTAAGAGAAAATATATTTAAGGTATTAGTAACACCTTTACCGTAGGCAGCATGGGTTAGGTACTGGCCCACCTCTCACAAAGAAAGACTGTGGAAGAAGATGTCCAGCCCACGTTCCAAGTCACATTCAAATTTCTACTATATTTTCAGAAATTACAGTAAATTTAAGATGAAACCATTGCAGGGTGCTCAGTTTGAGCCTCTGACAAGGGATGGGGGCTCAGCTGAGCTGGGGAAGATACCCTGTAATGAATCACTGGGTGAAGCATCCCCCTGGACAGCCAGACGTTCCCTGTCATGGGGGAGAAGACTGTGGGGGAAAGATGAAATTTGTCTGCAGACCTCACAGCACCCTGACCTTGGAGCATGTATGAGGAAAGATCATGGTGAAATACCCAGAAACTTCTCCACAACCTTGGATATGACCCAAGGTGCTCCCAGCACAGGTGCTCATGCCTATACCTCTACCTCTCCCCAGGACAAGCTAATCAGGCTCATTCTCAGACATCCAGAACTGGACCGGTTAGCTTGTTAAAACCAAAGTGAGACCTTCCCTACCTCAGGCCAATAAATTAGCTAACTTCACTAAGTTTTTCAGCTCCGGGAATACACACAGGAATTACCACTGACTTTATGTTATGATTTATTCTTTTTTAAACGAACCACCATTTAAATGGTTTTGTTGGATTTTTGTTTAGAGTTTTTGTGGTGTGGTCTTCTTTGTCAGGGTTCAAGGAAGAGCAAATTTCTACCACACAGGCACAAACCCCTATAAATCAGGGTTTGGCGTTAAAACACTGACAAACCCTTCACTGAAGTGGTGTTAGCAGGGGCTGCTCCACGGAGTATTTCTAAAGAGCAATAGTTAATGTAACACAGTTTGGGAGCCCTTCCCATTCCCAGCCCCCAACTCCCCCTAACTACTTACAGCACAAGGAGGTTTGAGCTTATTTTGTCTTTTCACAACTTAGCAAGATCAGACACATTTCAGCAATGCATATGCAGATTTTACCTCTTGTTACTTTCTCTAATGAGCTTTCACTTAATCAATTTGACAGTCGCCTTTCTTCCTTTTTGCTTCGTATCCACTAGGAAAGTATTCAGGAAAAAGTGTTAACAGTTTCAAGGGGTATTAGCAAAATGAAATAGTGGCACAGCCAAATTTAGGAAGATCGCGAGAGCGCTTTAAGAAAAAGAAACTAAAAAAAGTTAAAACTTTGCAAGTTTTAAGGATGTGGATTTAACAAGAATGTTTGTCTAGGAAATGAGCAGAAATTCAGACACCACTTTTATTTCCCT
>NW_009926372.1:53389-75588 GCF_000696875.1 Nestor notabilis
AATGCTAATAATGAGTAGAGAAATCCTGGTTTTATGCAATTATCTGGGTTATAGAAACAAGCACTTTCCTTGATAATATGTAACCCTTTTGAAAATAAAACTATCCTCTTTAACGAGCTATTGAATGGGGGCTCTAGCCACAGTCAGTCACCCAAGGCAGGGATGCTGGCAGTACCAGTGACCTGCAGAGCCATGGGAAGTGACCCACAGAGCCATATCAGCCCTGTGCACCCAGGTTGTCCAAAAAAGCTACATATTAAACTCCTGTGTGGAGAGGTTTGATACAGAAACCCCTCTGAGGACCAGGCATTGGTATTTTCAATGAAGCAGATGATTAGAGTAAGTGGGATCCCTAGGAAAGGACAAGGAGTGATGATGTCCCAACATTTCTGGGTTCTCTGGGCCCAAGGAAACTGCCAGCTCTGATTTCATCTCTCATTTAAGGTTCTCACTGGGCAAAGAAAAACTAGGCACGCTGGAGTTTATAATATCTGCTGGCACTTGACCACTAAAATGTACATGCAGAAACAGAAGTCAGTGCTTTACACAGTATGAAAAGCAAAAACAGACAGGGGAGTTACCCAAAGTGGGGGTGTTGCATCTCTAAATCAGCACTTATGCGCTCAATGTCATCAGTAAGCTGTGTCATCACTGAGGACAACACTTAGGCATTAAGTTCATAACAGCCAAGTGGCAAAAGACTGCTGACACATCCTTACTGATAAGGAATGCAAAGCTTTAGCCTGGGCTTTTGTGAGAGCCACAGCCTCCACGAACGTGGCATGGGCAGAAGGAAAACAATCATGGACCAATGATTTGGCATGTCCCCTGCTGATAAACCCACTGGAACTCCTGGCCTGGTCTGGTTGTCAGAAAGAAATTTCAAAGCCCAATTCCTGATAACCAGGTCCTTCACATGAAGTCACCAAGTTACTTCACAAATGTCAGCCCATGGTATCACAGACTAGTTTGCAGTATTAGACCACATGGAGGGAGTGGGGTTGCACCTAAGGAAAAGGTTTTCCTTTCTCTTCATGGGAAATTTGTGTCTGAATGCAATGGAAGACGCAGCCTTTATTTATGGTTTTCCACCTCTGGGTACCAACAACACAATGACCATATTCAACATTTTGCTGTGATCCAGTTCAGGACTGCATCAAGGAGCCCTGAATGTCTGATGCTGGTGTTTCTTGGCTAAAAAAACCCTCACCCCAAATCATCACAGAGGTGGAGAAAGAAATAGATAATAGTATTGCCAAATAGAAGGGTTTCTTTGGCTCAATATAAAATCTGCACTAGCTTTGTGTTACTCTTACGAGGGAACTGAGCCTCATGGAAAGTCCTTTGCTGAACAGAGGCATGGTTAGGTGGTACAGTTATTACCAGGTGTGAGCTATGATTATGGTTAAGAGATGTGGGGACATGGGTCCTACTTCTCACAGTGGTGCAGGCCTCCTGCATAACTACAGGTGAATATCTTAGCATCCCTTCCTGACTTGAAAATAAAGATAATAGGGTTTTCCTGCCTTGCTGAGACATGAAAATAAATGTGGAAACAGTGATGCAGTCACAGAAATGGGGACTTATTGGATGTCTGAAACATTTAACCTGCAACTACCGAAAGAATGCCTGTTTGGTGTGGTTATCTCAATGTCTGAAAACAGTGATATATCTAAATGAAAATGCAGGCAATCCTCTCCCTCTAGCTGATGTTCTGATTTGTTTCTAAAACGGGTTCCTCCTTGTCCTCCCAAGCCACAAAAAGACCACTTTTCCACCCAGCACTGACCAGTTCTGTCATGAGACACATAATTACTAAATCACGTAAAATTTGAATTTTCCTGCTGCCAGACCAAGCTGCTATACCCAAAAAACTGGTAAGAAAATGTGGCTGTCATTAGTCAACACTGAATCTAGTTTTCAATATTATTGCCTGCTAACTAAAGGATTATGTCCCAATAAATGCTCCAAGTATCTGCTTCAGTAAGCAGGGTGCTAATGGCACTGCTTTTACAGATTTTGATGTTATTTTGTCCTGTTATATATTCCCAGACAACACTGAAAAACAATGCAGCATTGTGGTGCTGAACCTTGCAGGTCTGCAGAGCAAAGGGGGGCACACAGACCCAGATAGGCTTTAGCTAGGCTTTGCTTTCCTGGCTCCGTTTCCACCTCAAAATCTGGGACCACACCACTGTGGAGCCAGACTATGTGCTCCAATGCGACTTTTCCAAAATCACTCTTTTCAAATATTTTATTCTGATCTTTTTAAGCTGGGGTCCAAAACCTTTGAATCAGAGGCAATTTTGTTTTCTTAGCTGTCAGCAATATTTTGGCTATTTTAAGAATGTAGGACAGGGTTAAGGATTAGTACCAGCATTTCTTTTCTGTGTATCAGAGCTGCTTAGCAGTAATTAATTAGGACATTGGGTTTTGTACTCTTGGTTCAGGTCATTTGCCTATGAGCAGCTCAAGCCTTTTACAAAGGCACACTGCATATGTTTCTGGGTACCTTTTTGAGAGAAGATTTAAATTGGCCAGATGAATAATACTTTGCTACAAGTGTTTTGCCCCAGGCAAAAAAGGTTTTCTTCATATTATCATTGCCCGGAGCTGGAATCCTCAAGCTTGATGTGACTGGTGTTATACTGTCACATGGCAGTGATGTAAGAACAGGAGCTCTCTGTGTCAGACAAATCTGGATTTAGGGGAATTATAGCAGATGTTGCAAAATGGCAACAGTTTAGTAAATTCCTTTCATCCCGCGGCTGGGAGGCAAGTCCACAAAGTATACCCAGACAGAGAAGAATGTTATCTTTGATCCCATTCACTCCAGGGCAAGGAGGCTCCACCCGATGAGGGATGCAGGGAGGCTGGAAATAAAAATAAATTTACAGTAGCTGTTTGTTTTGCAATATGAAATGGACCATTATTTATTCACTCTGTTTGCCCAGACATGTATAGAAGATTTTTATCTGGGTGGTAGCATGCATTGTGCTCTATAAACAGATTAGAGCACTCAATATTAAGATTAATAGCATAGAAAAACACCTGGAAATTTGTGCATGGTTAGATTACAAGAAAGACTTGCATCTCCTCTCCATGACGCATACATGGACAGTGGCACAGGCATAGTTTCATGCTGAGGAAATGAGGAAGGAAGGAATATAATTGCTTCTGATACAGTAATGGAAAGCAAAAAGTTATACATTATGGGATATCACATCAATTTTATCCATCACATAGGATTTCTTTTAATGAAAGAAACTTGGAAATGTCTCCATTCATGTACTCCTCCTTCTTTTGGCTAAACAGCTCATTTATACCTATGCAGAAACCGAACACATGATGACAATGTGACAGACCCTGTTTACCACAAGAAAGCACCACCTGTGGTGAACAAAACATGCCAATGTAGGACAAATGGTAATTCTTTTCATGAGCTTGAATCTGATTGGAATTTGGTCAGAATTTGCAGGATATTTCTAAATTGGTCAATGCATTAAAAAAAAAAACCAAACAACCAACCACAAACATTCAGTGACAGGCATAACCCCACCTCCAGTCTTTGATTAGGTTTTAATAACAAATCCTTCTTACCACCTGACAGTAACATGGAGTCAGTGATGCACAGCATGGACAGAGTTGCTCACATTGCACTGATGCAGCACAACCCTCTCACCCAAAGGTCTCATGGCCACAAGCCACACTACACAAAACCACCTCATCCCGTGCATCCTCAGGCAGTTGTACCATAATCCCATCCTCAGAGGAGCTGAACCTCAGGTTTTCGAGCACATGCACAATAGCAATTGTGTTCTGTATCGAGGACTCCCTTTTAAGAGTAGAAGCCCAACTGGATTCAGTTCAGGAATGTATTTAAGGTCATGCTTAGATTTAAATATTAGTCACAGCACTGCATTTCAGCTCACACACAAGCTTAAAATCTGCCCATCCTTTCATACCTGTGCGAACTTGGGTCTAGCCCTGTATATGGTGCACCATACCTGATCCGTACAGGACACACTGATGGAGAAGACAGTGTCAGTCTTGTGACACACCTTTCCCATGGGTGCCTGTGGTCATCTGGGTCCCTCACATATATGAAATGTGAACAGGACCAAGCTGAGATACAGCTGTTGATTCCACCACCCATGTTGGTGGCCTTTTGGTACCATCTTAGGGAAAGTACTCCTTAGCAGTTCTGCCCACAGAACAAAAAGGCCCTTGTTCATCTCCATGGCCATTTTGGATGCCCCAAACCAGAGGAGACCTGGAGAAGCCAGCCCAGGGTGACCCAAACACCCTCTTGTTTCTGTCTCTCTGCTGGCCTGCACCCAGGGGTGTCTCCTACCTGCATCCTCTAGGCCAAAGTGGTGTTTACAAGGCAAAGTCCTAACTTTTGTCACTCCAAAGGAAGTACCTGCCCTCATCTGCCCACCAAACTGCTTGCGTGGGCACTTCTGCCCATGGGGAGCACCACAGAGCCCATGCCTGAAGCTCCTAGTTCATGCAAGCAGTAAACCCATTTGTAGGATGCCCTTGGGGTGACCTTACAACACAGTATTGACCCCTCTGAATCTTCTGCATCCTCCTATAGAACCAAAACCCTACAAGTGAAAGGTTGCAGTGAACATTTTGCTAAGCACGATGCAGCCTGGCTCAACTGAAGCCTTTAATTGTTGTCACCAGACAAGCATTGGTTAAAGCAGCTCAATGCTACCATCATGGCATGGCCAAAAAAATGCTCCAACACTGACAACAGTCATAGCACAAAATTGATTGTGCCACTTGGAGTCCCAGCCGGGTGTGCTAGGAATCAGAGGTGTTATAAGGAAAACACAGGATCGACACACATTCCCATTCAAAATGCCTAATCTTGTCTACAGTCAAAAATGGTACCTGTTAAAATTGGTTTTCAATTGATTAAAGTTCACTGGCACAAAGCCCTGTGTAGACATTCTTAAATGGGTTTAAAAATGGCTTATCAATTTAGCTTAAGACACTTAGTAGCTAAACTAAGCTAAATCAGCATAAGCCAGGTTTAAATTGATTTATGATGTCCACAAAGAGTTTTGCACTGGTTTAACTAAATTGCTTTAAAAACACACCGCCTCTTTAGCCCTCAAAAGTGAGTGCCTATGAGTATAAGGATTTAGGGTAAATGTCTTTAAAAGTACCTAAATATCCAAGGAGCTTATGCCCCTTCTCCCTAAACGGACTTAAGTCATTTCAAAATCAGAAACTGTTCTTTGTAAATGCTACTCCAAAGTGCCAAAAAATAAAAGGAAAAGGGCCAGATCCTCCATGGAGTAAATTAGGGAGATATCCCATTTTACATCAGCTGGAGGAAAGCCAACCCATGCCTCTAATTTTTAAAGGGAAATCAGAATTGTCTGAAACCCCAGGTTTCAGGGTGTTTGCACTATTTTTTTCTGCTGATTTTGGGACTGAATTTTTTTTTTCTTTACCTCCTTAGGTATAGTAGTTACATATGATACACATATATTAAAATAACCACATCACTGTTTGCAGGAACCCTGCACACTAGAGTAATTCAGGCTTTTACACTGACACACATAAACACAGTTTGGAAGATATTTGAGTGGTCATAGTCACATCTGTTGTTTTCTCTCTTAATGATTTGTAGTTAGCCAAAATAATACAACACAGGCAGAGCTTTTTAATACTGGCTTGCTTGACATGAGCCTCCCTTAGTCAAAATGTTTATTTTGTGGTGCTCCCGCTAGCTCTGGAAATTCGTGTATCTATATGTATTTGCGTGTTTTGCTTGACTAGGCACAAATTATGCTCTCAACTGGAAATATCACAAGTGTAAATAATTTGGAGACATAAGTGTCTGAGCGAAATTCATGTAAAAGCTATTTGTTTTATGGATTTTGATCTCCAAAGTTTAAAATATGAGCAAACTTTTCATTAAGGGTTTTGCCATTTGTTTGAACACTCCTGTAGTAATTGGAAATGCAACAATTGTTTAAAAGTGGCATTGTCCATGAAAAGATTTAGTGAGGGATGAAGAAATTTCTTGAACCTAAAGACATAATCTGGGGATCCAATTCTCCCCACTGTGTCCATTCCCGTGAAACTCCATTTACTTTCTCCTATCCGTCACCAGCTCCCCCGCATCCCACCTAGCCAATCCTCTAGGTTTCCCACATTGTTTCCCCTTTTGTCTTTTCAGTCCAAACAGAAGAACAACAGACAAGGTTTCGAAGGGCAGGGAGCATCAGGGGCTGGAAGAGAATGGCTAAGATGAGGGTCAGAGTCCTAGCCCTACTGCCAACAGTTACTAGGGTTTGTGCTGCCTGGCTGGGCAGTGTTCAAAGACTTTGCTGGGCTTTGTTCCACTGTGTAGGGATTAGGCCTGGCGGTCTGAGAATTTGCCTTCTAATTAAAAAGGATAAAAGATAGAAGTAGCATTAGACTAAAACATAGCAGTGATACTTCACAGGATTTTTTGGGGGGGGCTTTTTTTTTTTTTAAGTCACAAGACAATGCACAAAGTTGTCAGGTTGTTTTATTTCTTTCGTTTTCTTTACATATGAAAAAAAAATGTATTAAGGAAAAGGGAGGGGAGGAGGAAAAGTTTTCAAACTCTTCCCGGCTGTTCCATATGGTGAGCAAAGGATGAATTTCTGTGTGCACTGTGGCAGTTCTACTCTCTGACTATTGCATTTATTGACAAGGATTACACCAGCATCCTCTCACGTCTTTAATGCTGTACCAAAAGGCAAGGGAATTCCCCACGTCATCCACCCTGGCTGAAGGAGTCTACAGGAAACCTGAATTTCTTCTTGCACAACCTCTCCTTTTTTTTTTCGCTTGCGCTAAGCCCTCGTTAGAGACACTCAAAAGCAGCCTTAAACCCTCCCCTCAAATTAACCGGGATGTATTATTTTACCCATCCAGTGTGAAAAGTGCCAGAGGCCGCATCCGGATAGCCATTGCTTATAGCACCGCTTTAATTATGCTTTAAAAAATTGAGTGTTTCAAGCAGGAACCAGAGGCCAAATCCCTGCAAGCTGTTACTCGTGTGAGTAATCCCGTCTCCTGTAAAAGCCCTATTCAGGGCAGCCGCCAAGATCCAGCCCCACGCAGGACAGTAAGGACGGGCATAAATCCAGGGTTTGCCAGCCCGACAAGGGCCGTTGGAAGAAATCCGTGCCATTTACAACTTGATCCGCCTTTAAAAACATCCTCCAAAGCCGTACCCAGGGCAGGGGGAGCAGTGGTGTTTCGGGGTGGCTCTGCTGACTTCCCAGGACAACCGCTTTTACCCTAAGAGAGAAGCTGAGGTGAGCAGTTGCGTAAGGGCCGCTGATGAGATTATATTAATTATTTTCAGAAGAAGAAAAAAAAAAAAAAAGAAAAAGAGGGGGTAGGAGTTTGTGGAAGACTTGAGAAGCTTTCAAAGCCACTGAGCTCGGGTTGCAGGCAAGGATAAAGGAATGCCCTTTTGTTCCCACACATCTCCCGTTACGTCATGACGAGGCCAATTTCTTCTGAATTCTGGCTGACTTTGCATGTAGTAAATAATTTGGAAGAGACGACAGACCAGGTGAAAATTATTCACAGCAGAGAGTCATTGCACTTCATCATACAGGATCCTAAAGGGAAAGCATTTCTCACAAGAAAACGTTTTCTATCACTAAAATTTTTGCATGAGTTTTCTTTCCTCCAAGCCAGTAAAGAACATGCTTGTCCTGTGCCATGCCATGAGAAGAGAGAGGACTTACAAGCATGACTTGGGCAAAAACATTGTTGTCTTTAACAAAAATAAGCACTGTTAGACTGCTGTGAATTAGCTCGAAAGCAATCCTAATGTGGTAAATTATCCCATTGATTTTAGGCAGGGTTCTTCATTGATTCTTGCTTTAAAAAAATGGTAGCATGATACAGCTCATAGTGGCTAAATTCTTAATATCAGTGCATTTGTGAAAGGTTAGAAGTGGACTTCTGCTCCTGCCCTTCCGCTAAGTTTTAAGGACATGGAAATTTAATAAAACCTGCATGCTACTTTCTGGATATCAGCATTAGAAACAAGACCTGCTCTTCTTTGTTGGATTTAGAAGCAAATACATTCAACATCCCTGCAGGACAATATTCCCAATTCCCTCCAGGCCTCCAGTCAGCTCCTTTCTGCCTCCATCCCAGAGAGACAGATGCAGGATCAGGCCACACTTTGGTGCGGCAAACTCTCTTGTATTGATTTATGTGCTTAATGTTGTTTCAGGGAGGCTGAAGCAAAGGCAAAAGTTCCCCCTCCCATTTTGTATTCCAGAGGACTGATGATAACTGGGAGGAAATTCCCAGTTTGCCCCATGATGGGGGTCACTGGAAGCAACCCCCTTGCTTTTTCAGCTGTTTTGCGATGAGGAGCAGGGATGAAAACCCCTCAGAGGAGTGTTGCTCGGCTGCTGCACATCCAGACCTCTCCACGACTCCTGCTCCGGCACTGCTCCTTCTGCAGGGCTCAGCCTGTTCCCGTAAAATAAACTGGAGGAAGGATCCTATCATCCATTTTCCATGGAGCAGGGAAAAATACGTAGGGCATAAAAAAGAATACCATATTTTTTAAAATACAGAATCCAACAAGAAATAAAAATCTATTTCCGTTGTGCATTCGAAGCAGTTAGCACAAGCTGGGTCTTCTTGAAAGCCCTAAGAGAGGTGCGTGTATGAGTGCTATTTCTCTACTGCTCTTAACATATTCACCAAAGAAAGGTGACGGTCTGAGGGGGCTTTGTATTTGAAAGAACGTTCCTAATATTTGCATTATCATCAACGAAAATATTTTTAAAGGCCAAACGAATATTCATTTATATTTATTTGCTTAATCTAATGATCTATTGTGATTCTCCCTTTCATCTATTCTTCCCTTGATGAGTGTGTGGCACTCCCATTAAGATTAATAGCGGTTTCACATGCACAGTCAGGGGAGATTAGACCCCTGCCCCGGCCTCCTGCCAGCCCCATGTATGTCTTTGGATTCAAGCTCGGAACCCTCACTGATGTCAGTGAAAGCGCCATGTGTACAAAAAGGCCTCATCCTGCCCAGCGCTGAGCATCCCCCTAGCCAGCCGAGGCATTTGGAAGCGGCAGGGCACAGTATCTCCCCAAACGCATTTATTATGCTGTAAAGTCTGGGACTGTCTGGGGAGCATATGTTTATGTAGGGTCACTGTTTCTGTGAGCACGAGAGGGGATTTTTATGACAGACCAGTCTAGAATGGCATATGGGGACCAGTGTGGGGTGCACTGGAACAATTTTCTAGCAAAATAAAACACAGACAACCTGCCTTTGATCATGCACATCACCATCCTTCTATGCAAAGTTAATGCCATGTACAGAAATTAAACTTTGTGAGCATTTAAATTCTTTTTGGGCATGCAACACGAGATACCTCTACCGTCACACAGGCTGTCCTCAGGCATATTTGAGCCACCCGGTTTGGAAAATTAGCTCTATAATGCATCACGCTTCTTTACCAGGTAGGGTCTGCTCCAAAGCCTTGGAACAGGAGCCCTTCCGTGGAATTTGGAGCAAGGTCTTTCTTCCAGTGGCAAGAGGAATGCTTCTGTTGCAATCTGGGATCCCAGTCTTGCAAATATTTATGCTTTTGAGAAGTAAAAAGCTTTTGAATAATCCTGGTGCAAAAACCTGCTCACCAGTGTGTTTGCAGTACGTAATCAGACAAGGTTTATGTTGTGTATAGGGCCTGATCTAAGAAAACACATTTTTCTACTGCTGCCTGATGAATTGGTATCATCTTTTTATTTGCAGCAGTTTAACAATATTCCCTATTACATCCTGATCCTGACCTCGTCAAATTAAGTACCAGCTGCCATAGTCCTTGTAACATGGAAGATTTTTTCCTCCTATTTCCGTAGTATTTTTGGGAAGAAGAAAAGGATTTTCTAATTGCTAGCACAGAAGGCTGAGCCAAAACCTCCATTACTACTATGGCCTCGTGCCTCAGTTTCCCCAGGCTTATCATGTGTGTGGTGATAGCTCTGGCTTTCCAGCAGTACCATAAGAGGTATGTGAAACATTTATAAAGCTCTTTGAGGCTGACAGGCATGAAGGGCCTTTATAATGATGTTTGTCAGACTTCTTCCAATATTCAGCTGGACTCTCTAATAGCAACACTTCCTATTACTAATTTTTACTGCCCCAAAGCACTGAAAAATGCCAAGACCCAGCCTAAGCAACATGACCAAAGTCAGACATAAAGAGTAAGGAAGAGCCAGAAAGTGAGCAGGAGTCAGAGGCTAGCATGGAAACCGCTACACCATCTGTCCTCTCAGCTTGTTCGAAAGGCATTTCACAATTAGAGTATAACTGAGTACATGACATTGTTTTCCTGCATTGTATTCAGGCTTCATTCTCACTTGTTATAGTGACCTCATTATTTATTTGTAAGGCTTCCACTCAGAGCTTCTGCCTCTTTCATAACACATAGCCTACACAGAGGTTATAAATTTTATATTTATGTCATGCTATCTATATCACAATATCCATCATATATTATCATACACTGGATAATCATGTCCTGACAATATTTACAGGTATGTTTGACTGTAAACACTTCGATAACTCCTATTTAAACATGACTATAGTTGTTTACAGTATCAGGCACTATATCTATTTGATTGATTAGATAGATATGAGTAAATAATGTATGTTTAATAAATGCCTTCTTGAACATTTGTATGACAGTATCTCTTCTTTGTGTTTTTCTAATAAGTAATAATAATTTTAAAATGTATTTAATTGCTGTAATTTATGGTCATGAGTCATGAGATGTTTTAATAAGAGAAAATAATCTGTAGAATTGCAGCTATTTCAGTAAATGCTTAGAAAGTGTATTTTAATCTCTCCAAGACCATCATCCTTGTTCTAAGTATGAGTGTTGTGATTTGCTTTTATTTTCTTTTTTGGCTTAAGCAATAGGCTTGAAAGTGGCAGCTCTGAAAACAGATTTCTTTATCCAGAAGCCAGTTTGGAGACGATCCACACAGGCTGCTATTCTAAGGCACCATTTCGAAGACTGCCATCTCTACGATGGCATATGAGATGTAATTTAGTCTCTGTGTTAATTTAGCCCAGGATCCCTCCTGAACAGAGAAGACCAGCCGTGCCAAATTGTGTTAAACTAGGGATGGTGCTTTTGTGATACGGACAACAGTCTACGAGGGATTGAGCTGAGACCACCAAACTACTTTCATTTAGATTCTCAATTTAGTCTTGAACCAAGGTCAGAAGGTAAATAGCCAGAGCTTTATCTTCCCAGCCAAGCCCCTGGTAGAGGGTCTCTTTGAAGTGGAGTGTGATCACTGGCAGTTTCAGAACTGATGTCCAAGACAGTGATGTATAATACATTTCCTTCCATTTTACATCTGCTGGTATGATCGTAGGTTAATTTAAGTACAGTTTCCCAACAAAGGAGTGTTTCTACCCAGCTGTAGTTTTACAAACAAATCTGAAATTAACTGAAGATGCGCTCTTGACATCACCCCCTCCCCAAAGCATGAATGTTTGGGTTTTTTTCCCCACTGCTTCAAATGCCAGTTGTTTTGGGTCCAATCTTGCTCTTATTGAAGTTAATGGCATCATTCACATTCATTTACATGAGTACAGCACTTTGAAGATGCTCCCTACATCAGCTGGTGTTTGTGGCTGCACATCTTCCAAGTCATCAGAGACAGAGATTTCCATTTGCAGGGACATTTTCTGACATGACACACGGATAGTGGTAGCTGGTGGCAGATAGCACTGCGCAGACAGGCTCTACACTCACCAGTCAAGCCAGTCAAGCCACAAACCAGGAGCACAAGCATATATTTGTGGTTGTCTGAGGATACTAATTTAAGAAGTCCCATGACTTTCCTCCTGTGCCCCATTTGCTTGTACCAATAGATTTGGGGTCTATTTAAGGATGTGGGTTCAAACCCCTGAATATTCCTGCAATATTTATTCCCAGATCAGCTCCTTAACCTAGTTCACATCATTACCCTGCAAACAGCTCTGCCAGCACAGCACACTCCGGTGTGGGGCATAGTGGGTGCAAGAAGATGGCCACCAAAGCCGTATCTCTCATGGCTATCTATCTCATGGGCAACCATGCCCTCAAACTCCTGTGGATGGGTTCCCCTTTCCAAACTTGTGCCATGATGACCACAATTCATGCAGTTATTCAACAGAGAAATGCAGCCATCCTCCTGCTGGTGGCCTCTTGCACCTGATGCTGCTGCCTCTGGTTTCTCTGGGCAGGAACAGATCCTGTCATTGTGCTGCACCTCAAAGCTGGGGGACAAGGGAGGCTTTATACACTTCCCTGGAACCAAAAAATCTATAGGGCTAAAAACATCTCAGAGACATCTACCCCATGGTGGCCTGCTTCCTGCCAGAGCTAATCTGGTGCTGGCATCGGTAGCTGCCATGCTAATCTGGTGCTGGCATTTGCTGCCATGCACACCTCTCACTTTGGTTAGTTCTCTCCACCAGCATCCCCAGGTGTAGGATCAGGACTTGCATGAAAGGAAAGGGGACTTGCTACCATTTTGCCTTCAGTATTTATGTTTTGCTGTGAAGGGATGCTATAGAAGTGGATTTATATCAAAATATCCCTTTTTATCTAAGCTTTTAACTGAATACACCTGAAAAATCTTTCTTTTCGTGCCACAATTTCTTGATTAAAATAGAGCCAGACTTCACCTGACTGGGTCTGAAGTTTCATGGCTAGCCAAGTGGACTAGAAAGGAAATAAAGCCCTGCAAACTCCAACTACTGTGCCTAGGCACAGACACATGCCATGTAACACCCTCAATCCTCTGCACCCAGATACTGACAGGTAATTCCTGATATCACATGACATGAATTTTTGCAGCATTTAAGTGCCATAGGCTAAATTCGAATGGTTGTTTACTTTCCCTTAATAATATTGGTGAATATGCTGTAAGAGATGGATTCTCTGCCAATGTATCCAAAACCCAGATAATTTTGCAATACACAATGAAACTCTAGAAAAACAAGGCTGGAAAGGACATCAAGAAGCCACATAGTCCATTCCTAAGCACCAGGGAAGGGTCTCTTATTTTTCAGACTGATGTTTGTCTAACATGCAGTTAAAAGCCCTAATGACCCCTCCAGGCAGTCTGTCCCAGTACTACTCTGTCTCTGCTCATGGGAAGTGTTTCTTGAAGTCTAAGCTGAACCTTGGGACGGAACCTGATCCCCTTTCCTCATTGCCCTAACTTCTTGAACAGGGGGGACAGAGTCACACCCCTCACAAGAGCTTTGTATAAGTTAGACATCTGCTGTCATCTCTCCCTTCGGGACTCCTAGCACCAAGTTAAACTCACTAAGACTTTTTCCATTCTGATCCTCTGCTTTGGTGTAGCCATGGTGCCTCCCCAGACTGGTGTCACCTGTAACCATTCTCTCTTCCACTGAGCAGAACAGGGGCAAATCCCTGAAGGCCTCCACACAGAACAACCTTCCTTTTTGACAGCGGTTATAGATAATTTGTTTCTGCTGAAGTTATCTGGGCAAATCATAACATTTTCCTTTAAAGATTATTCAATGTTTTGAAATTGTCTATTCTTGGCAAAGCTGCATTGACTGTCATTAACTCCAAGAGTTGTATTGCATTTTATTTATATTCTATATTATCAGCAGCTCAGCACCATGACTTCAGCACTTCAGAAAAGACATCCCTACTAAAACAAAGATGCCTGATCCCGGTCACAGAAGAAACTCCTGGAACTACTAGAAAATAAATCCAGAGGAAGATTGATCCATAGGTATTAGGCTACTAATGAATGCCATGAATTTCGGTCTAGACAGTGCTAGTACTGTCCTATGTGGTCTAGGAAAAATCAGCTACTTCTGGGGAAGATTTGTGCTTTACATTGGATCTCTAAGATGTATGATGCCACTTGGCAATTAAAGAAAGCCCTCCTTCCTTCAGGTTCTCTGAAAGTGTCTGCTTATACCCAGTAACTATACTGGGGACTTAAGTTAGCTGTCCAAATTAAATCATGGGCATACGGCCTGCAACATCCCCGGGTGGAATTCTCCATATGTAAAAATAAAGGCAATTTCTACCCAACAGTGGGCTTTTGAGGGAAGAATTAATAAGCTAAAGAAGATGAGGCACTCCAATAAACAGTCGAGCACTGTAAGGGGCTGTGCCAGGTCACTGCTCTCCAGCTGAAGATAGCAATCCCAGAGACCCCTCAGCACAGTGGGGTAACATATTTGACCATACCCTTGACCACCCAGCTACCCCTCTGGCCTTTAAATCTGTGACTTCTCATCTCCCTGGACACCACAGACCCTTACTCTTCCACCAAGTAACACCATCCTAACACAGACATAACAATTCTCTTACACAAGACCTCTCAACAGACCAGTAATTGTCAGCACATAGACAACCTCACTTCTTCCCATCTAGGAGAGGTATATGGCAATCTGATCCCCTTAGGACTAGATCCTAAGACACAGTCCTTCCAAAAATGCATGCATCTGTGCCTACCACCTCAAAGCACAGCAATCTGATAGCATCCACAGCCCAGATTTGACATTTTGGCTGCCTATAGCAAAAGAAGAATGAAATGGGATCCAAAATATCCATGAAGAGTTGTCAGTGCTGGCCAGGAGGGGATATCTGCCAGCTAAGAGGGGCTCAAGATTTTCCTCTGAGCTCCAGGAGACACCATATCTCTCACTTGGCATCAGAGAACCACACACCCTTTTTCTAGTCAAGGAAAATTGGATAAAGGTTCATAAATTTAGATTCAAAAGATGGCAGCACTATGCTTTAATAAACAGGACACCTTGGTGTTTATGAAGCATGAAGACCTGGCTGTACTTTCCCTCTCAGCCTGAATCCTCAGTGTCCTAGTCACAGTCTACAGTGAGGCTGTGCTGCGGACACTCACCATCCTCCTTGTAGAGGACACACCAGAAACCTTCTGATAAGAGGGAAAACCACTGTCTCTGATCTCATCTGAGCACAGATGTTTGAGAATAAAGCTCTAAAAACCCAGTGCTTGTCCTTTTCAGTGCTCTCAAACCTATGTATCTTCTCATCAACCATAAAATGCCATGCCACTTCTTTTTGGTTTTGGAGCCTGCGAGTTTTGAATGTAGCAGTACCTGATGCTGGTGGGCACTGATGATGATGGTAAGGGTCTCAGTGAAGATGCAGTTGCTTCCTGCTAGGAGACACATGAATATCCCACACCATGTGGTGCAAGTAGGGCTGATAAGTGAGCTGATGTGAAATGGTGGGGGGTTTTGTGTCAAGCAGGAACAGGAGTCCACACCAGAAAAAGATCTGCTTTTAAATTTTAATAGAGATAAGCAGAGACCAAGTCAGAGACAAGCAAACATAAATTTCCAGTTCAGATCCACCACAAACCAAAACTGCGGTGTGGTTCTTATTCAGGAACAGACTGACCCAAACCCCTGCAACCACCACGACTCTCAAAAAGATTGTTGCTAAAGCCAAACTGTGAAATTGAGACTTGGCCCTAGACCAAGCCAACATCTTGGCTTGACTGAAAAAAAGCCACCAGCAGACACAGAGAAATGAGTAGTCTGCTCCCTTTCTACAGAAATCTTTTCCAAGGTCTCAATCAAGTGCCCCAACTTTTCAGTCCTTTATCAGCTGGTATAAATAATAATATATGTATATTACAAAAAAAGGAATGGAAGAGAAGTGTTATAAAAATATAAAGGACTTTTATAGATGGTACACAGGAATTTGTAGAGATTTTTATTTGGGAGAAACAGTGGATTTGCAGTGAAGCACTTCAACCCAACCATCTGCACCACCTCTCGAAAATTCAGCCTTCATGTAATTCTCCTCCCTTCCCTAGCTTGCTTCCCCATTCCCCACACCCACCAAGAAAAATTCGGAAATCCTATAAAAGTTAACTGCCTGAAGTTGCAATATAAGTCCTCTTAGGCAGCCAGTTCCTTTTCAACACACACACACACAAAGGAAGCCATGGGAATTTCTTTGGAAATTCAGCAGTGCTGGTGCAGTGTGTTTACTGGGATGTAAAGATACAGCAGAACTAAGGTACATCCAGGCAATTTTTCAAATGTGCCTGGAAGAGATGGCAGGGATTTCTCTCAACAGGGTTGAATTCAGAACTGAGACACAAGGTTTGGTGAAAAGGATTGCTATTTTTAATACCCACAGTTTTCTTGTGTGATTCCAGCTCTCTAAGACCCTAAGACCTTTAAATTCCATCTAGTGTCTATCACATGCCATTGAATTGGCATGTTTGCAAATTGCATGCAGTGAGATCCTTCCATACCAGCAGCTCTGTCTCAGATTCCCCACCATCTCTGCCAAACTAGTATTGCCTGCACATTTTTTTCATCTTTTCATTGAGTTCTGTGTGTCAGCCAACACATTCTTTAGAATAGGCTTCAGTAGGCATGGTAACTGGTTCCTGGTTGCAAGCTGCCTTATGCATTCGCTCCTATTTCTTTCCGGATATTTTTCCCCCTCCTTCTTCTTAGGTGAGGACTTAAAACGTGTTTAGCATTATCCATTCCATCTGTTGTGCTTGTGATAAATAGCTGAGATATAATAAAAAGTCCTAATTGAGGTAGTGATGCAGTGAATAAGCAAAGCTTGTTCATCGGGACTGTGAATCTGGATGGTTGATAGCTGCAGGTACCTCGGGGCTGCTCAGCCTGACTGCTATGTTGACTTTGTCTAATTGCAGGGGAGGAGCTAGAAAAGCAGTGAAGGGCAGTGGCACACACAGCAGGATAGCTGAAAAATACTGGCATAACCACGCAGAGCTAAACAAACTGACTGACAAAGCTCTTGGCATATTATTAAAAAATCTGGCAAAATGTTCATCTCTTGACAAAAATGTAGAAAGACTAGTAATGCATAACTTTATCCCATGTTGGATTTTAAAGTGGCTAATGCCAAGTTGTCTGTCAAAATTAATAGGGCATTGCTGCTTCTTATAGAATAGGAAAAAGAGAGAGATCACGCATACATTTTATTCATTTATTCATCTCTAACAAAAATTAGGTATCTGCTAAAAATTTATTTAGGGAGGACTTTGGTAGATGCTAATGTTAATTCTGAAAAAGCAATATCCAAGGAGTGATGCTAGCTTATACTTACTGGGGTTAATGGATAAAACCTCCCAGACAGTATGGGAAGTTTCAGCCCAGAGACACCAGAGACATAGTTACCAATCTGCATCTCTGCCCAGATGCATAATTTCCTTTCCTGATGATTTTCATTTAAATTCAATAACTTCATTTTAAAATATGCTGCTTCACTAGAATGACATTGATACTCAGGGTCTTCACAGGCACTAATCCATAAATAGATTTGTTTACCATCAGCCATAGTTAAACTTACTCTGCTTTAGTGTTTGCAAGAGATTTTTGACTTGGTTGTTTTAACTATGGATACCTGACTCCTGAGTTACATCCCCCATAACATCTGATGCTTGTGCTTTTTGCAGAACCTGCATGGAGCGGCAGCTCCATTGGACCAGCCTACCCACCCAGTTTAAAAAAAGAATTAAAAAGAAGAAGAAGAAGAAATTTGCCTAAATTGCTTTGCTGCCTTTCAAATTACTAATTACAGGTCCTAAAAATTTCTGAAGACTCTCCCTTTTTATAGAAAACTCACGGGTGCCAATTCTGTTCTTCCTGCTTCAGCTAAACAGCCACATCAGCTTGCAAACCCTCCAGTGCTTCTGCCCATGGTGCTGAGCACCCAGAGCTCCAGCCGGAGTGCAGAGCACTATGAAACAAAATAATGCCAGGATCAGTCCAATTTAAAATGAAGACACAGCTGGCTTCCTTTCTGATCAAGGGATTTCTGCATCGCCAGAATACAGTATTACAAAATGCTACTGAAAATAGCTTGGTGTATTTAAGTGTTTCCAGGAAGGACTGAAGTCAGGAAGCCATATACATATCCCAAATACAGATAAGACTTTCCCTGACTTAAGAGGGCAATAGTCCAAGTAATGATGGATTTTCTTCCCTTTTTTTTGTAGTAGGCTGTAACCATCACACACATCTATTGTACAACTCACTGCTCAGTATAGATGAACTGATTCACTCACAGAGTTCAGCACTTCGTATCCATAGTTCATACATTGGAACTAGATGATCTTTAAGGTCCCTTCCAACCCAAACCATTCGATGATTCTATGAAATATGGCCCATTTTGTTGTGTTACTGGAGTCTGGACCTAATCTTTTCCCTAAGAGCCTAATAATCATTGCTGGACTGTCCTTACAGCAGCAACAGAGAATACATCTGAAAGCACAAGTATTTTCAACAGGTAAGGAGAAAAGTCCTGCACCCATAGCACCTCCATAAACCACCAGCCTAGTGCATGACCACATACTCCTGCAGCTCAGATGGCCACACTCAGATTTTGCAGTTAGTTGGAGTCACCTTCTATATTTCAGCATTTTAAACCTCCCCTTTCAGAAGGGACATGCTGAATCTGGGTGTCTGTATTACAGCCAAAGCCTTTCATTGCAAACAAGTCACCCCCCTGGAGGAGTGTGGGTAAACGTTGACACCCAACACACACACACGAAAAAAAACCAGACGTGTGCAAACGTTCTTCAAAGGCTGATGGAATAAACATGTACATACAAGATGGGCCGACTTCCTACTGTTCATGTTTGCTCACTGTGAACATTTGGTTCACTTGGCTTTCCTCATTATTTCAGCTGGGGAAAGTCACTATATGAATTAATAGCAGATTTCCCCACTGAAAATAAATGTTTACCAGCATTTTTTTTCCTTTTGGCAGAGACCAGGCTTTTTTGTCTGACTGCCTCCTTTTTGGCCTGCACATCCCTGAGGTGTGTAATTAAAGTGAGGGAATTTTTTCATAGTGCTTTAGGGGCTTAATGAATAGAAAACACAGGATATTTCATTGATTTGGTGCACACGATGTTGTCAGAGTGTACATTTCCTTTGTAAATGACAAAAAGAGAGCCATAATAATGTATGTGCATTCAACCCTGTGTGTAAAACAAATTTTGAAAAACCCAAATAAAAATACAAGAACTGTATCTGTTTCCAAATTCTAATATAAAATATATTCAAAAAGAGTAATTTAGATTAAAACAGAAAAGGCAGGAGCTTCAACATGGTTAAGAATTAACAATCAAGCTATACTTTCCTCAAGATATAATTTCTCTTAGAGTAGGTGTGGAAATCTTTGAAAAATTCATTATACAGAGCCACATGTGAAATTAAGATCTGCATTAGTAAAAGATGCTTTGGCTGCATTTAAAAAAATAAGAAGTATATTAAATAGCATGTGTGTATAATGTATAAACAGCATACAATCTGTGCAGTGAGCAGGCATTGGTGATGTCTCGCATGTTCTGTGGACTCTGTGTTGAAATAATATTGTGTATTGGGGTAGGAGGGGATAAGGGAAAATAAATTCTCTTTTCTGGAGAGGTCTTTCTGGCTTTGAACAATTTACATTGTGGAACTACCATGATGGTCAGGTTGGTGCAAATACATTTTCTCACTACAAAAAGGAAATGGATGTCCATGACCCAACTTGTGCACCCTTTGGACCTGGTGAAGAGGTACAGCCAGAGAATAAGAAGCACAGACCACAGCTACAGCCTTTCATGTCACCCAGCTCAATCCAATCCTATTCAGCATCTGCCCCACTGAGTGATACAGCACGAGACATATTTCCTAGCATTCCCTGTCCTGTTTCCAAACCCAGCACCGTCTCAGACATCAATGACAAAGACAACTGAAGCAGTCCATCCACACCTCCTGAGTACTATTCAGGGGAGGAGAGCTCTTTAACACACTTTCTGCATGCTTTTGTCTGTAGGTTGTGAATACCAGGTGTCTCTGCAATGCACAAGTGCCAAAACACAAATAATTTGTGTGCAAGGAGCAAAGCGGGTTCACCAATCTCCCGTTCAGTGGAGAGCAGTCCTGGCCTGCCTAGGACTGAAGGCCCAAGGCAAAAGCTGATGCTGTGATCCTCTGTTTAACAGATGGATGGTGACATGCTGGAACAGATTATGTGGTGAGAAGGTGCAATTTCCAGCACTGGATGTCTCTGAGGTATCTTCCAGCCCTATTGCTCAATGAATCTATAATTCATCATTTCATGAGCGAGTCAAGACACTCCCTCAACTCTCAAAACAGCATGCAAAGGACAAATTGCTCTTTTTGCATCTCTTCCCACTAAGCAGAAGGGAAAATAAGACAGGGGATGGAAATGCAGAAAGAAAGGAGGAGAGTTCAGCGTCTTCCAACAGCTCTATTCTGTCCAGGCTTCAGAGATTTGTACGTGTTTATTCATATTGAAAAAAAATCATGTGAAAATATAATTTTTCTCTTGTTTCCTTTGACCCTTCTAATATCTTCTTCACAGCAGAAGATTAAGTTCAATTTCAAGAATCCATTGGAGAAGAAATGCATGTAGAATTGGAAAAGAAACATTTTATCATTAAAAGAAGACACCCCAGGGCCTGTTAGGGGATACCAGCAGAGAAAGGCTGTTTTGTTGGGACCTCAGATCTCATCCTGCCTGTATTTCCATCTCTGTCTGCCTGGCACACTTGAAAAAGGCAGTTAATTCAAGGAGTTTATTTCAGGTCAGTATTATTATTGCAATGCATTTCTAAAACAGGAAGGATTTGGAGACCAGGATTATGAATTATCTGAACTTCAAGGTATTTATTTGAACTGTGAATGACCTTCCTGACTTCCTCATTCTCACTCCATCACTGTGCTGGACTTCATCATTTAAAGCCAAATCTAACATTGCTTAAAGTTCAGAACAGCACGATCCATCCACTTGTAACAACATTATTTGCAAATTGTCAAATAAATTCTTTATTTAATTAATCCACTGGCACCCCATCCTATTATTTCCCTGATGTGGAAATACAGAAGTAAAATTCAAGTATATCGTCCCAGCTTTCTGTGGACATTTATTTATGTCTCACAGTCATGTCCAGCACTATGTGAGTCAGAGCCATTTCGGTCTCTGCTCAGCAGATCTGCAAAGTCCAGTCAAACTCAAGTCAAAGTCAGCCTTGCCGAGTTTGCTGTATTGCCCCATCCACTAGTCACCCTCTTGCCGAGCAGTTGGGCATTTCCAGAAAAAGTGTTATAAAGTCCATATATTTTACATGAGTTTGGGGGTTGCCTGACCAAAGAGAATAAGAAGAGAAAACAGCACAAGTACCCTCAAAGAAGAGCAGTGCAAGAAGTACAACATTGCATGCGCAGAACTGAAGTGTGTTTAATCTCTCCAGCTGCAAAGATTTCCTTGCCTGTCAGACATGCAGCAGTCTTTGTAGGATGTGGGAAATGCTTCAGGAAGGCAGATTCATCTGGCACCCCCAAGGACAGAGTTTTCAATGCTCTTCAGCAGTCAGCACACACAGAAACTTTGCCATTTATATATAATGGTTATGTGACATTCCCTGATCTTAAAATAACAAAGCATTTTAATCGCAGAGACTTTGACCTTTTGGTCAAGTGGAACGCTTGCTATTTAATTTCTTTACTTTTCATAGAGCACATTAGATCCTCCCTTTAAAGTAACTCGGGAGACTGCTCAGCAGAGAAAGGCTGGTTTTGTAGTAAAGGCAACCACAAAAGATTCCACTCGTGTCTGTGTACAGCCGTCCCAGCTGGATTCAAACAATTTGCTCACACTTTGAACCATTCAACCCAGTTTTAGTTGTCCAAGGGGGACATGCAAGTGTCTCTCTTTATCTTCTGGGAAGTCAGCAGAAAGGAAGGAGCATGTTCACAGGTGATTGAGCCTATCCAGAGCCTGAAGCACATTTTAGAATCATAGAATCATAGAATAGTTAGGGTTGGAAAGGACCTTAAGATCATCTAGTTCCAACCCCCCTGCCATGAGCAGGGACACCACACACTAAACTACGTTGCCCAAGGCTCTGTCCAATCTGGCCTTTAGAGACATCTGTTTCTCCAGTTCCTGATTTGAAGTGGACTATTGGTCCCCTATATGAAGAAATTTGCTGCCTTGGTTACATGCCTGAAGATTCATGGGGTTTTTTTAAATTTTCTTCTTACAGCCAGGAAGATCCAAATAGCACCAATCATTCATATTTTGAGGACCAAAAGCAGG
>NW_009926372.1:75619-92592 GCF_000696875.1 Nestor notabilis
CAAGAGAGTTCCATGTTCTCATATGAGAGGCAGTTCGCACAGACATGCGGTCTCAGCTGATCTGGGCAGGCAGGACAAACTTGAGCTAACTGCCCTAATTACGATCCCACTTCTAATTCCATGCTGTGTTTGGAACCCACTGAGGTCCACCCGACTTTAAAAGTTACTCACTCAAACTACAGAAGAAATCTGTCACGCTTGCTGAGCCTCTTCAAATAGCACATTCCTACATTTGCTGACCCACCAAGAAAGTGTGATTTATATTTCTTTGCATGCAGTCATTGAATTTTGTCAAGCACTATTAGAGTGGCAGTGATGAATTGGATTTTTCTAGAAGATCCACACAACATCAGCAGCCACAAAAGCTAGATGAACCACCTCCCAGCCCTGGTGAAAGTGAGGGGGATGGATCAGATTGTGGCATGGTGAGTCCCCTTCAGAGTCCTTCCAGCTCCCACCCAGAGTGCACACTTCTATCCACACCATGCTTACAAGTCCCCATTGCACATCTACCCCACACCATCCCTTATGAATACCAAGAAGAAATTTCTCATACATTAAAAGCAGTATTGAATTGTTCATTTGAAGATTAGTCCTTTCAAAATGAACCTCTGTAGCTACTAGACCATAATGGAATGACAGGTCCTTTGTACTCTACTTCCAGGACTTCTAGCCAGGGAAGGGAGAAGAAAAGGGACACTCATTCTAGTGTCCACTAAAAGCCAAACCAGGCATGAATACATAGCACCTCTTTCCTAACACTGCCAAAATTGTGACTCTCATAAAATGGCCTCATATACAACTTAGAACGAAGTTATTACTGGTCTGTCTTCATGCCCACAAAGAATGTTTCAATGACAATAACAGATGTCTTCAGAAGGTTATCAAGAAAAAAGCCTTCCTGTCAAACATTCACCCATACCTGCCACAGTATGATCAGGTTCAAAACTGATCCAACACCAGGGTGGACCAGACACTCCCTGACCTCCCTTCAAGCCCCATCTTCTATGATTTCATAAAAGCATCCAGCTCAATTAAAGGAAGGTGCAGATCCCCGCTGTGTAGATGTGAGCATTCGTCACCTCCAGTGCAGCACGATTCCTTCTGGGAAAGGGCCTGAACTCTCCTTATCTCAAACCAGCAACAGCCCAGTCACCTAAACAGGCACTAAAAACCACAATGAATGTAAAAGCAGTAAAGACATGTAGATGCTCCTCTCTCTCTCTTTCTAAGCAGTTTTATATCATTTAACTCATTACAAACTTCTGCCCTGTCCCTCCCTCCCTTGTGGCCACCCAGCACCACTGGGCAACAGAGGGACCAGCTCCCAGTAGGAAGCCTTTCCATTTTCCTCACAGTCAAGAAGTGGGATTGTGAAGGCAGCATGTGTCAGGGACTTAAAAAAAAAACCCCAAAACCAGCCCACCGAAAAAACCCACCCACTGTCTGCTCCTCAACTTTCAGGCTTTCATTCTTCACCCCCCTTTCTCACATGGCTCTCATTGCAAGCTGATCATGTTCCCGAATACCACAGGTCATTGTCTTCCCACAGCCTCAGGAGCTGCAACCTGCTGAGGCCACAGTGCCAGAAGGCAGCTATTTCCCTCGTTGAGGTTTGCAGCTGATTTTTTAACATTTTCCTAAAGGGAAGAGGCACTCAGATTGGATGTTATCACCACACACGTTTTCATTTCACAGTGTTGGTGGCAGCTTGTAGTCTCGTAAGCACCGAACTTAAATTCAACAAGCTTTGGCTGTTCTCCCCTCTGTACTTTTCAAGATGATTTGCAAGGAAATGGTGTGCATTTGTAGCTCCAGTTTAAAATCAAACTACTGAGCAGGAACTGCCAAATTTCAGCCCACAGCAAATTCTTACAACTGAGCTGTAACCCTTCAAAACAGAGACTGCTAACATATGGTTGTGTCAGTGGGAGCTTCTGTAATGCAATTTATTGTTGTGTAGGCTCTTTCAAGCTACAACACATGAAAGGTAAAGGGAACATTTACTCTTCGATGGGAGTTTAATCTTAGATTTACCTCATTTGAAACAAAATTGTCATTTGCATCTCTAATACATAAGCAATCACCTGTAAAGAGTGCTTGTGAATAGAGATATTTCTTGACTGTCATCAGAGCCTTTGTTCCTGGCTGTGGGCTTCGCCTAAGAAAAGACAGCAGAATTTAGTCCTCTTCCAGACAGCATGCACAAACCCCACTGACACCACTAGAAAACAGTGACAAATAAAGGAAAGCGCTCTCATGAAGTGGAACAGATATTCACAGCTAACATGGGCCTTGTGCTAGTTCATTCTGTTGCATGCATATGTAATATATAATTTAATTCCTCTATGCTTTGCATCCCATGCCACTTTTATACCTAAGTGTTACTGCACTGCATGGTTAAGTCTTCAAACAGAAGTAATCTGTTGAAGTGAAAGTGCTTGATCCTGTACAAGCAATAAAAGATAAAGCTATTACACAAGATGGTGAAGTGTGCTCACTAGTCAGCCTCCTCACTCTCCACAGCTTCAGCAAAGGGATGTCCAGTGGTGCGTGATCCTTTTGTGTGGCTCACTCCATCTCAATCAAATTGGCATCATGAGCTTGTTGACACCACAAAGCACATCTTCTAAAGAAGGATACAGACTTTTGAAGCTGAGGATGTTTAAAAACAAGTCCCTTTACTTGGTTCAGGCTGGGTCTAATAAGATGATAACTCTCTCCCAGACCCAGCCAAGTACTTGTGCAATGTCCAGCTTCAAGCCTGGCCACAGTGTTAGGACGTTCATACATAGAGAGACAGAGAGACAGAGAGCTCAGCACTTTCAGATTTCTTCCTTTTTTTCCCTTGTGTAACTTCTACCTAGGAAGGCACAGCATTAATTGCTTAAAAGGACATAATTCAAGAATGTGACCTCAAGCTTTGACCTACCATTGCCTCCAGCTGAATTACTTAGTCTGAATGCAGGATGAAGGTACCTGAAACACACCAACTTTGCGAAGGGCTTGCTCCAAAGTCTTGTGCTTCTCTGAAAGGCATCTGAGTTGAGACACAGATTGCAGAAAACATTATGGATAAGCCCTTTTTTTTTTTTCCTCTGAGGTGATTGATTTAACTTGATATTTCATTTGGGCTAACACATTGGAAGATAGCCTAGATATTGTTCTGTGGCTGAAAAGTGGGACATGCAGAAGCGCATAGACTACAGATTGAAGATGAGCAATTAGGAGAAAAAAAATAACTTTAATTAACTTAATTAAATAACTTTAAGAGATGGAGATGGTCCTGTTCTCTTTCCATGATGTGACAACTCTGAAACCTATCAACTGCCTTTACATACTACCAGTGTTGCCATACATACGTATCTTCAGAGCTGATGGTTTTAGGAGAAGAGAAGGCTGCATGGAGACCTCATAGCAGCCTTCCAGTATCTGAAGGGGGCCTATAAGGATGTTGGGGAGGGACTCTTCATTAGGGACTGTAGCGGTAGAACAAGGGGTAGTGGCTTCAAATTTAAACAGGAGAAGTTCAGGTTAGATATAAGGAAGAAGTTGTTTACAATGACGGTGGTGAGGCACTGGAATGGGTTGCCCGAGGAAGTTGTGAATGCTCCAGCCCTGATGGTGTTCAAGGCCAGGTTGGACAGAGCCTTTGGTGACATAGTTTAGTGTGTGGTGTCCCTCCTCATGGCAGGGAGGCTGAAACTAGGTGATCTTAAGGTCCTTTCCAACCCAAACCATTCTATGATTCTATGATTCTATGAATATGTACACCAAGAATCCCCATGTGACCCCTCAATATCAAACACCCAGGAAACCCAGCTCCAGCTTCCCTATACAAAGGGCCATTCACAAAGGATAAGTCTCTCTCTGCTGTAATACATGTATGATCTTCTCCAGATCACGTCATGAGATATTAAAAATGGCCTTTCTTCAGTAGTTTACTCTGCTGTCTTCTGACTACCAAGCAATGAGTGCCCTGGTTACTATAAAAGTCATGCACACTTGTCTTCTGCCAGCATGGTGTCATGTCTTCTGTCAGTGTATTATTTAGTACTCAGTGTTTCTATTATCTTCAAACTGGCTCTGGATTTGTTCCAAAGATTGCAATGTTATTCATGAAAACTTTGGTGGAGGATTTACAGTCTGTTTGAGCAATAGGTTAAAACAATGGAGAGTTTGGCAGGGGGAAGACATGGGGATTGGGTTTTGGGGGGGAAAGACAGAGGGAGTTCATATTTATACGTGCCAATTGTAAATCTGAGAGTCCATGTTAATCTGGCTGGATAAAAGAAATTCTATGTGGCGAGGAAAATGTAAAGCACTGATACATGGAAGGGGGGAAACTACTTTCCTACACGGGAACCACCAGGAGAACTCCCAGCCAATCCCCTCTCTTCTTTGATTATCTGTTAATTTATTATCATGTCTGCTTTTCCAAACAAACAATAAACAGAGCAGAAACCTGAAACATATCCATATCAGGCCTCAAGATGAGACATTAGCAAAACTTTCATAATTTAAAATTTTTTTAGAGCTAATTTGGCTACCTCTTCGTATCCCCAAATCATGTCACTCTAAATCAGTGTAGGAGCTACCTTCTCTGGATGGCTCAGTTTTACTGGTAATCAGAATTATGAAAGCATATTAGCAGACTTCTAACCAATAATACCTTGTGGTCTGATGCAAAGTCTTATTTTCCTTGATTAAACCTGTATTTCTTATATTTGTTAGCATAAACAAGCAATTGAATATTTTATTAGAAAAGATAATGTTTATTTTTGTTAGTTAATATATTTGCTCTATGGCAGAGCCTCAGGGGATGAATATTTTACTTCCTTGACAGCCCTAAAGGAACGACACTTCCTTTACACTGAGTCTGATCTGAGCCTGTTCTACCAGTCTGCAAGTGGTGTTTTTTGCAGTACAGAGGCAAATTTTCAGATGCTAAAAGAACTTTTGCTCATGAAAAAAAAGAAACACATCACTTCCACCCTCATACATAGGTATTACAGTATTGGTGTCTGCCTCCTGGTGTCTGAATTGACACTTTTCTATGGATAATCAGTGTTGGCAATGCAAGAGCAAACCCAAACGGGCTTGTACACATGTAGGAGCATTTGGCCCAAGCGTAAGCAGGCTGTAGGATCTATATTGTGGAGAAGGCTGCTGTGCAGGCAGGGACCATGACTCCGGCATGGGGAGGGAACTTCTTCAAAGTATTTCTATTTTCCCCAGATCTGTAGCCGTAAGCAAAGAGAGACCTTGAGTCTTTTTTTCTGGCTAGTGCACACAACATACAAATGCTCTCTTCTTGCTACTTTGCACACCCTACATTTACTCTCAGCTCCACACCTTTATATAAAAGGCCCAACATTTTCTTCAGAATAGACTATATAAATACCTGTTTCAACGGGACAATGAAACCTATTTTAATAAGACAATTAGACAGTTACTGCCTCTGGGCCTTGACTCGCATGTATATTTGGGCTACTAGGAGTAAAAGAGTAAACTGAATTGGTGCACAGTGTACTATATTAAATTTCCAACCAGAACAGGTCCCCACTGAGCTGGTTATGATGCAAACACAATGTAGGAGACATTCTGTACTACAGGGAGTTTGGAGTGTGACAGATCAAAACACACAAAGGGTAGGATGGAAATGTAGCCAGGGTCATGCATAGCAAAACCAGAAGAATATCCAGGATTTCATGGCTTCCCTGTGAAAACATCAGAATCAGCCTAGGAACTAGAAAAGAAAAGCTGTTAAAAAGGATATAAAATGGGATCCTACTTAGGTTCAACCAGCATATTCATTCACATGTTGTCTGAGCCACAGATACAAGCATTGAGCACATGGATGATGTAACTTCTCCATGACCTACTGTGTGGAGAGGTACAAAGATGAGCTGCAAGGATTAACGAAGACAGAAACAAGCAGAGTAAGTGATTGAACTGGGATATTCTGGTTTGTTCCAGGCAAGCAGGGCAAAGATTAAGGTCTTCCCCAAGCATTTACTGAAGGTATATGTCTCTGGTCTGCACATCACCTAGCACCCAATATTTCAAAGACAAGTTTACTCAAGAGGTAGTAAGCTCAGCCAAAGGCACTGATTCATTGAGGACTTGCTTCTTAACAATGGAGATTCCAAATAAAAAACATAGGCCCAAACCTCTCTAAACCCTGAGTGTACATACTTCAGCTGCCTGCTATCTCTGAAATCAGATCTGGATTAAAAATTCACAGCTTCTGCTTGTCTTTTCTTCCCAGCAATGAGACTGTAAGGGAAGAGGCAGTGTATTTAACAAAGCTGTTATGCAGTTTACTGATTGCGATTATTCAAGGCAGATGCTTTGAAGTAACAGCTTAGTGCAGAGTGACAGTAAACAAGATATAGAGATATACCTAGATGAGAAGAAAAATAAATGGCAATTAGAATTTATATTCTAGGTGTAGGAAATACTGGTAAGACCTCAACCTCCAACACTGACACTCTTCATTTGTATTGCCAGTTCCCTGCAACATCTCCAGGACGAATTACAAACGGTGATTAGACATCACTAAACCCCCAAATGGCACTTGAACATTAGCCTATCTAATGTACAGCCGAGTCAAATGAAAAATGAAAGAAAGACAAGCTCTATTTAGACCTCCTGTGCTAATGGTTAGGGTTGACTTAAGCACCTGCAACAGTATTTAAGTACAAGACAATGACAAACAATTCAGACCAGCTCTTGACTTCCAACACAATGAATGCAGAGTGTTTGAGGACTGTACTCAGGCCACTATAAGGATATTTTTTAAATTGTGGCTTCCCATGCCCATTCATTGCACTGGAAACTAAGGACTAGCAGTCATAGATAACATGGATATGAACTGTTCCTAATTGTCTTGATAACATGCTCTTATAGTTTAAGCCCACAACTGTTACAGCTGAACCCAGGACACATGAAGCTATATTCATTTAGGTATGGGTACTCATGGGGGTACCTGAGTCCAGATCTAAAGGATTCGTTCAGGACAGACCAGTGAGTCCATGACAGTCAGGAACAGAATCCAGCATCCTTGACTCTGAAGTAGAAGGTAAATATGCAAGTTGGACACTCCAGCACCTCTCTCAAAGACCATGTGGGATGGAAATCCTCACAGGAAGCATGGAGGTCTCTGCATGGTGTCCTAGGAGAGGTAGCAGTTTGTAAACTTATGAACTGAAGAACAGAAGAAGTATAATTTTCTCTTTTCTGGCCTTTTTTGGCTCCTCTTACACTGTTTGCAAACCTGCTTGCCATTAGCTTTAACTAATTGGGCCAACGACTACAGTCATTTTTATTTCCTGATTTCCATAAATCTCTCCTCTTGGACCCAAAACACATTGGTTATATCAGGGGAAAAACCTAGCTGGTGAAGCGATTGCAACTCCATTGCTTTTAGTGGATGAGTTTGCATCCAGACTCCAAAGTGTGTCTGTGCAAACTTTGACATGGCCAAGGAGCTACCATACACTCTCATAGAACTGCAGGCTTTTGCTCCAAGTTCCCAAATATACTTAACCCACTAAAATTATATCTCCTTTCTTCCCATCCAGAAACCCCATTCTCCTGTAAATAGAGACGAACAAGGCCAGAACAGCAAAGCAATTACCTGTCTTCAGGGTGCCAAGGCTCCTTCCTAGCACTGGCATGAGTGAGAGCCTGTAGAATTCTATAGAGTTAAGATTCACCCCAGTATTAACTTCCTAGTTTCCTCCAGAGCATTCCTGTATCTGAAGGCTATAAAGTGCCACCATTCCAATGGGTAAATTGAAGAATTATGACTTATCATGAACACTGCATGCAGAACATTGCTCTCTTTTTTTCTTTTGTTCCTACTCAATTCTATTTTTTAGAAAAATTATTAAAACTAATTGCATTATTTAATCCCACCGCATAAAATCCTCCAGTGTTTCATTAATCAATGTAATCAAGCCAATCAAAATAAAGATCTTTTAGCAAGCTTTGATGAGATTTTATCAAAATCTCAGTGCATAAAGTCTTGCATCCTCAGAAGCAAACTAACTGAAGAATGTGAAGCTTTATCAAGCAGGCTCTAATAAAGCAGATGATGCTTGGACCATTTTAAGAGGCTCTCCATATTAAACTAATAACAGCAATGTTATTCTGTTATATATAAGAATATAAAAGCAAATGGAGATAGTGTTTGTTTTGTATATATAGAAAAATTGCTATAAACCAATATTTTTCTAAGAATGAAGAAAATGTTTGTGAGTCAGCAGGATACTGTAAGGAATCCTCAGTGGGTAACGCAAAAGTTGTATCAGAACAGCTGTAAGTGAAGAGACTTATTAAAAGCACAAACCATTTATTTCTAAATGTAGTACACCACATCTGAATCATCACTAAATATGAATAAGCTCTGTCTTGCACAAACTCCACATCTGAATCATAACTAAATATGAATAAGCTCTGTCTTGCACAACATTTTTTTGCATCTCTCTTTCCTCCTTCAGGTCATAGTTCCCACTCTTCATACTTCTGCACTAACTAATCAGAAATATGAGCAATTGAAATACTACCACAAAAATAGAAATTAAAGGAGTGTTGATACAATATAGCACCATAACACCAGGAAATCCTTACAGATGGTAAATGCCACACTAGAAACACACACTGTTGCCCAGTTGAATGAACTCCTTACTGAACACTTTGGTCAAAAGAGATAAAACCAGGATCCCAACTTCCAACTCTGAAGAAGTTCTCTCCCCACACCTGGGTCATGGACTTAGTGAACATAGTATAAAATGCCATTAGTATATCCCTATAGCCTCTGCCCCTTGCAGTAAGCTTGGCTTGTCAGATGTGACAATCGCAGAAGTAGCTACTACTGCACAAATGCAAACACTTGCCAGCACAGAAAATCCTAAACTCTTGGGTCAAACACTCCCTAATTGATCTAGATCTATCATTTGACATAGGGCCACTGCTCCCCAAGGCACATCGTCTCCTACCACTAGAAGTAGTTGTAGAGATGGTGTTAACAGACTCTTTTGGGCATCTTGTGGACAGAAATATCTTTTACTCACCCAGAGTCCTCCAGCTCAGCTAGTACAGGTCATCCCTGAAATTCATTACAAATATTGTGCCACACTCTAGTCCTTGTCCTGCCTTCTTCGTTTTCATGTGTGACTGGAGCAGCTGTGGGGTCAGCTGGGATGAGGAGACACTGTGCAACACCCAGTAGTTAAGTGCAGTACTCCTTATGATCAAATATCCCAGGAAACCTGAGGCAGCTACTCCCTTGGCTCAGTCCAGTCTGACTTAGGAAACTCCCAAAAAAATAACATCCCAGGAAACAGACCTTGAAGCACAGAAGTAATCAGCCTGACACGTAACACTGACTGCCTGCAAAGCAAGAGAGTTGAAAAATGAGCACTACTTTCTCTTACAGCTACCTCAACCCTTGTTCCAGTTGAAAACATTGGAAGTTTCACCACTTCCTCTTATTTAAAGAGTCTTTGGGTCAAATGCTCCGAACCCAGCTTGAGCTGTATTTTCGCTAAGTTTTTTCTCTTAGGCTACAACATGGAGATAGGCAACAGGTAGAGCCTAATATTGGCCATTTGCACAATGAGTTCAGCACTTCAAAAGGAACAATGACAGGGATAAAATCCAGTGGAAATAATGAAGGAGGACGATCTTGGGTTTTATTTAAAATCAGGCAACATGGCACCACTTGATTGCTTAGAAAGCTGCTGGACTGAGTGTGTAGGTAGCAGCCCAACCACAATAAAATCTAATGAATGCTGTAATTTCCCCTTATTTTGTGCTTTCATTTCAATTCTGTGTTGCAAATGGGTTTCAATGGAATTTAGCTTGTCTCCCTCACAAACAGACTTTGATTTTTTTTCTTTCCTTTCCTTTATCCAAGTACCCAACAAGTACAGCTCAATTTAAAAATAAAACCAGCACTGAGCAAAAGAAAATGTGTTAGCCACAGGAGTAGCTGAGCTCTCCATAGTCTGTAAAAACAGTGTGGGAGGCCACGGATGAGCAGTTGTGGACACCTCAAGCCTCATCCACCTGTCTTGGCTGTGTATTCAAAGGAGCAGCCTTGCTCTACATCCGCTACGAAATTGGACCTGTTATGTCCAATGCAATCCCTTCAAAATGGAGCTAGAGTTTGCTTTGAGAGGGTGGTTATATTTACTCTTGAACTCAACTTTGCATTACCAAACCTCATCCACAATCCCTACGGTCACAAAAAGTCACTTCACATTAGCTGAAATCAGAGCTTTCTAGTTACAGACATGCAAGGTCAAACTATTCTCAAAACATTTTCCAGCAAGTTGAAACACTGAAAATATTCTTGGGAAAAAATCAGTATAGTTCCACTGAAGGAACTATTTGAAGTTCTGTTGAAGTTCTATTGAAGGAACATTTTGAGTGTCATACACTCAAAAGCTTATTCCTTATAGACATTACAATCTGAGGATGAGTTTATTATGTTAACTGTTTAATTAACCAATATAGCTAGTCTCGTCCTAACTGCTGTCATCAGAAGGAAAAGATTTGTTTCATCTTGATATTCAGCCATTAGAAAAACAACAAAGATTTGGGGGTTAGGAGGGGATCCCAGTGTCACCATTCTGTATTATTTTTTTCATTCTATTGGAATGTTTTTTATTGTGCTTTAAAGATTTTTAATTACACAAAAGGGGGGTATGAAAACTGTGTTTGGTTTTGGGGTTTGGTTTTTTACATCTTTAATTTAAAATAACATTATATGGTGAGGGGGAGAAATCATAGTAGGATGCTGGGATCCCAGTCATCCCAGCATGCCACGCTGCTGCTCTTTGGACAGCAATCACAGGAGCCCGGCAGCAAGCTGTGGACGAGGTTCTTCCAAGCCGCAGCATCTGGCTGTCTGGCAAGCAGAACAGGTGGCCGCACTGGTTGCATTGGAGTTGCCCCTGGCTTCGTCACGTGGCAGAGCTGCTGACGGACTGTCTGGGTTTCTCTGTCCTTGTCTCAATTACGTTTGCTTTAGAGACACACCTTTGAGGGTACATAAACCTCTACACCAAACTGCACTGCTGGTACTCTCCACTTCCTCTTGCTTCTCCATACCTTGTGTTATGGTCAAACAAGAGTATTTCCCTATGCCCACACCCAAAGTGCCCCAAAGCCACACTGCTTTACACCCAGAAGGATGACCAAAAAGAATGTTCCTGTGAATTTAAGATTGTCTCTGAGGATGCTGTAGCAAAAACCTGCCTGACATTTTGACTTAGTTGTGTTTCTACGAATAGCTGGTCAATCAAAACATTTTCTGATGCTTTTGCTTTTTGCAAAGCTTTGCCTGTGCACACTGGGGAAGGTAAATGTCTCCTTTCTTGCACTGTCAGCAACGCAGCTGTGGACTGTGATTTCCAGAGCACTGGGATCAACACTGCACTGAAGACATACTCTGAGCAGGGGATATGGTGTTTTGCACTTGCCCACTCCCTCCCTTCTTCAACCACTTCCCACTAGTGAAACAACTACAACAGACTTGCACAATAGTGGGCATTTTTTTTAATAGTATAAAGACAACCCAAATTCGTTCATATTAAAGCAATTAAAGAATTAAAGGATGTCACAGCATGTGAGGAGAGCTGAGTTATTATTTTATTTCTTGATAGATAGTAAGTTCACTGAAAATTTGAGTATAATGCCACTCAAAATTGTTTATGAATGTGAGTGAAATTTGGAAAATAAAAAAGTCTTTATTCATTTGGTTGTTCTCTTAAGGAAGACTTTATTTTGAAAATGCCAGTGGTTTTTTGGGTTTTCATTTTACTTCTTCTAAATTAAACTATGAAATTTTTTATTTAAAAAATAGCATTTTCCTATCAAAACTAGACTAAAAAGAAAGTTTTAAAATCAATCTGACTAAAAATAAAATATTTTGTCAGCTAAGTACAATGTCTGTGATTGATTCAAAATCACATTTCAAAAGGTTTTTAAATTATCTGTAAAATCTGGGGGGGGGGGGAATAAAAATCTATTTTCAGTTCTGTATAGTCCACTTTGTGCTGCTTGTTTTCTACTTCAGTCACCAAAAGAAAGATGCATGATCCACCCAATTCCATTCTAAGGTGCTCAAAACCCTACCAAAGCGTTTAGGATTAGCGCACTGACCTTTTCATCAGCCTTCCGTGTCAACTCAAGAGAAGAAAAAGTTGGAAGCTCAAGCCTAGATCAGATGAATGGGTTGGTACTGTGTGAGTTTTTGAAGAAATATCCTAACAGAGGTAGTTTGGGAAGAAGTTCAGGTAAAAGTTGTCTGCAGTGTTGCAGAGAAAAAGAAAATCCCAGCTATTGGCCAGGTGATCACTTAGGGAAATCACAGGAGGAGGATTTTGAGAATGAGAGCCATTCCCAGGTGCTTTAAGACCTTTATGAGGATTCAGCATTGTTGCCTTAAAAGGGAAAAGAAAGGAAGGGATAAAAAAAAAAAAAAAGAAGAAAAAAATATAACAAAAAAGGCAAGGCAAGTATAAAAACTGCTTTTACTGTAAGAATAAGGAAACATAGAATAATTAAAATTCAAACTAACATTTGATGGATTTATAAATGTTCCTTCAGGACAAAGACATGGAATTATTTGATCCATGCTGCAATATTTTTGTTGATTTTAAGAAATTTCGAATCTAGTCTCTCCTTCTGTCTCCCAAACCACATACAGGCAAAAACTGGCTCTAAGAGGAGGGCATATCCAGTGCATCTTCCACAGCCACTGCTGCCATATTTCCCGAGCAACCAGCATCCTGGCTCTTTTTTGTTTTCACCATAAGGACACTAGTGATGCTAATGCATAAAAGGAAGAAGAAAATATTTCAGGAAAAGGAGGAAACTCACAAGGCTATTAATTCGTATAACCTAAGGTATCCTATGTGCTGGGTATGGGTGCTAACACATGAAGATTCCCAGCTCCCCCTTAGAATGCCACAGCTTTCTCAAGGAACAGGAATGGTAACTAACCTTGCCACCTCCAGCAAACTTGGGCACATGTCTCAATATTCTTCCATCTTTTAAAAGTGGAGAACTTTCCAGGATATGAATTTGCAATTCTTTGGTTCCCAGCGAGGGAAATGACTTTTTAAAATACAACGGATTCTAACTAAGGCAAGTAGGCAAATTAAGCCCTCAAAGCTGCACTGTCCTGTATTTGCAGCAGAGCTCACTCAAAGGCCAGGATCATGAGGTGAGCAGAGGACAAAAACAACCCTTTGCAAATGTTTCCAGGGCTCACTATTGGAATGGGCACCTTGCACTCTTGATCTGTCTCAGATGTGTAGCCACATGAGTTTTTACACATCCTCCAGTTAAACATGAGTGAAATTTAGCACTCTGGGACATCATGTGGAGTTGTCCATTTGCCCATTTCTCCATGGGTCTGTAAACCACATCAGTGGTGCTTCACTGAGGACTGTAGAAGTGTCATTTACCGTTTCTTCTCTGGAAGATGCTGTGAGTGTTATGTCCTTGGATTCTGAAGACAGGCAATAAAGAAGCCTGGAAAGGGGATGTCTGTGGTGTATGTGAAAAGCAGTTGAAGCACCAGACCAGTCATCCCATGAGCTCCTTGCTTGACCTTAATTTATAGAGCAGTTCCTCCCTTGCAGAATGGAGATAATACATCCGTATATCACCAGTGTGGTGTGAATTAATTCGTTAACACTGCAAGGTATTCAAGTGCTAGATTAATTTCATAACTAATGATAATTAAAGTATTTAATAATATACAGAGTAATACCTAGAGTTTCATTCAGCGTGAAGTTCTCTTATCAGCTCAGCCACAAATACCTGATTATTGGTCAGCTTTTTTTTTTTTTCAGAATCCATAACATCCTTGTCCACAGTTTTCTAAAGTCCCCAACTGTATTTCACAAAATTTGCTATTGCCATTGCCATTCCAACCTGATTATTTCTTCAAGATTTTGAGCCATGCACGGGTTTGATGAAACAGCCACATTTGAGGTAAAAATGTACAAACTTCCGAGGCTCAGTGCTGCAATGTGAAAACCATCTCTGTGGGAAGCATGAAGACACACATTTCTCTCAGAAAAATTCTTCCTCAAAAATAAATGCCCACTTGGGCTGCAAAATTAGTTTGTCTGCCTCAGAAACAGCTTGCACATCTATTTGCTTTAGTAAATGGACTTGGATTTGTGATCTCAGTGCATGCGAAAAATCTGGAGTGTAAAAAGTCCTGTGTTTCATCAATAATAATTTATACATCTCACACTGGAAAGCTTTTTTGAATGACAAGTGCAGGGTAAAATAAAGCCAGTGGTGTTTATATTAGTTCTTTTTCTTTTTCTTTTTTTTTTCCTAATAGGCTTTATATAATAACTCCTGTAACAATTAATCCAAGCACACAGGCTGAAACTATCTACAATGCAAGAGGATAGCATGAAAATGAAATATTTTATAAAAAAATGAACTCTGGTTTTAAAATCCTTAGTTTTGGGGAAGGAATTGGCCTTCTTCCTCTTGCAGTGTTTCTTTAATAAAGAACTGCAGTAAGTTAAGAGGAATTGGGCAATTATAGGAATATACTATTACGTTATAATTCACGTTTCTTGATAATGTTTATGTCAAAAAAAAATTGGATAGTTTCATTTCAGTAAAATATTTTAATTGCTGACATAGCCTATAACTATCTATACTACATAGCCTAAAGACATATTGCAACTTTTTCTGAATTTCACGTTGGACATTGATGTTCCAGCCAGCTCCATCTTCCTGCACATAGACACACATGTGCACTAAGGACTATCCCCACACACAGGACTTGTGAGCACTCTGACAATCACCATCACGGCTCCATCCTCCTCCTCCCAGCTGCAGGCAGGGCTGAAAAGCCAATTTCTGCCCTTCTCTCCAGAAGTCATTGCCTTTGCACCAACCCTGATCCCAACACTGTGCAGAGAACCAGAGTAGAAAGACAAGCCAGGGAATTGCTCATGGCCCTCCTCCCCATATGAACACCGGCAACCAGCCCTACTCTCACTCATACTTGACACAGCAAGTTTCAAATAAACTACCAGTGTATTTTACCTATTATTTCATCTGCACCTCATCCTGATTACTGTGGGTTTCCACATAGGAACTTCAGGGCTTGTAGGATATTATCCAGGTCTCATCCATAGACTCAACACAAAATACTCCCTAGGCAGACACCAAGAAGCAAGAATATGCTTTGGTTGGCCAAGACACCTTGGAAGGATTCTACTCTCACTCGTTGTGTAGTTGAACAAACCAATTGTTGAGAGCAACCTCTTGGTTGTCATGTCAATCAAGGTGCCACATAAACTGAGGCAGCCACACCACTGGTCTACCTGAATGAGGCACCGAGAAACAGTCACAGCAAGTACGGGAAAATAGATGAGCAGGGTCGTGTTATTTATGGACTCCTGCATTTCAGCTGTGGATGGAAAAATCTTTAGCAGAGGTGTCACCTTGCACCAGGAAGTTGTTGAAGAACTGACCATCACAGCTACAGAGTAGCTCAGACTGTAAACATGGCTTTGGTGCATAAATACAGGTGTCCAGTGCCACCTGAGATGTCCCTGGCTGTCCCAGCTGGCCCTGGCTACTAAGCCAGGGGGGCACAGATCTCCTGCAAGTTCTCTGACCCACTCGTGCTGCCTGGGTGTCTCAGGGACTCGAGGGCATCTTGGATGCTCCTGACAACCATGCTCCAGCAATGGATTTGCACCTTGTGCCACATCAGTGTCTGGAGACAGGAAACAGCTAAGAAATAACAACAAAAAAATCCACCCATGAGGCATTTATTTTCCCAAGAACCTCCCACCAATGGACCCTATCGCAGTGTTCATCAGTGAATGCACATGAAAGGAGGGGTTTTTTTCTTCTCAACAACCTGTTGATATCAGATTTACCTACACCATCAGTATGAAAATAAATGCAGAAGGCAGGCACACTTCCACAGAAAATCCTGCTGTTCAAGTTCCTGCTTTTTGGACACATAAACCAGTTTGTCATTAACATCCCCCTTACAGGGACAGACTTTAAAGAAATAGACAGCCCCTAACATAGTTGTCTTTGGACAGGAATATGAAGGCTCCAAAATCACCTCTCCTGCCTTCAAAAATCCCTCTGCCAGCAGCCATCTGAATAGGAGCAGGAGAGGGGGAGCTGCAGGAAGAGCAGTGCTCTGGTGAGCAAAGATGAGAGGAAGGAGGTAAGCATGGTATTGTCCCAGGGGATGAGCATCCTCCCGTACCATTACGCCTGTGGGCAGATCAGCTGGGCTCTAGGACCAGGCAGGGGAGGGAGATGAAATGCTCCTAGAAGGAATCAGGTGCGGAGGGTGGGCAGATGCTGCTAAAGAGCAAAGAGACTCGGCCAGGCTCATTTGTCTGGAAGGGAACCAGCAGGAACTTTCTTTTTATCTCCAATTGAGGATGTTAGGGTAGTTCCTGAAGGCCACAGCCCGTTTGGACCCCACCGCTCTGCTCTCCCTGCCTCTACCGGGAAGGAAATTGTGGCATCACTTTTTTCCACAGGTAGAAAATCCCCCACTGCAATGGCCATGGTCTCGTTAACTCCTCTCTGCCTGCAGTACCCAGTCAGGCTCTCTGTCTTCCAGCACAAACCCATCTGGGTGATGGTTGGTGTGCTTGTCCAACAACCAGTTGAATGAGGATGGGTGTTTCTGGGCTGAACCATGGCTCTGTGGGAGCCAGAACTGTCCCCATCTGTCTGTCTGTCTGTCTGCCTGCCTGGGGATTAGCCTCGCCAGGGCTGCCCCCAGCATTACCCACCAGGGTGGACCCAGCCTGGGCAGCTCTCTTCTGCATGGGCTGGTGGGCCACAGCTATCTGTACATCTATCTGTTTTTCTGGGAGACATGGATGGGCACCGCTCTGCCCATCCTACTATCCTATATGTCTGTCTGGGAGGGG
>NW_009926373.1:0-413 GCF_000696875.1 Nestor notabilis
ACTACAGCCCATATCAGACCACTCAAAACTACCACAATCCCTCAAAATTATTCCCCAGACCTCTCTAAAACACACCCAGCCCCATAAAATCATCCCTCAGACCCCCTAAAACTACGATGAGACGGCATTAAACCCTACCAGACCCTGAAAATCATCCCCCAGACCCCACAGAGTTTTCATCATACCACTCTAAATCCCCCCTAACTACCAAAATCATCCCAGACCCCTCTTAACACACCCAGACCACCAAAATTATCCCCCAGATCCCTCTAAAAGCTCCCCAGATCCCTCTTAAACACACCTAGATCCATAAGACCATCCCTCAGACCTCCTAGAGTCCCTGTGAGGATCCTGGGGGCGGGCACAAGGACCCACGAGGCGGGCACTAGGACCCTAGTGGGGGTAACTCGGAC
>NW_009926373.1:495-1377 GCF_000696875.1 Nestor notabilis
GGTCCTAGTGCCCCCCACAAAACCTGGTCCCCCCCCCCCAAATCCTAATGCCCCCCCCCCCAGTCCTAGTACCCACCACCAGAGTCCTAATTTTTTTCCCCTTTTTTCCCCGCCCTTTTTTTCCCCGCGCTTTTTTTCGCACCATTTACCTAGACTTAGGCTTGGGACTGGGCTGTTTGGGTGGTTTTGTGTTTGTTTTCCCCCATTTCAGTGTGTTTCTTCTGTGTGTGCTCCATGTTACTAAACTGTGTCAAGCAATCCAAACTGCAGAGAATGATTTTATTTAAAAAAAGTCATGAACCTAAGCGGCTTTGTCTACATCCACAATAAGCTGCTTTTGTTTTGTCTGTTTTTGCCTAGAGAAGTACCTACATTCTGTCTGGAAAAGATTTTCAAATACTGTGATATTCACTAGATACTTAGGGGACAGTCCATTTCGAACTAGAGTGGATGATGTGTGTGCTTTGCTATCTGCTATCCTGCCATTCAGTCAGTGGTCATGGCAGGAAATAGCTTTGATTGATAGTGAAAACCACGGGTTTGTGAATACTTAAATTTGAAGAAAGAAGAATGACACTTTCCTTGCCATTTTGGAAACAGGTTTTATGCAGGTTAATTCAGGCTTTTTATTCACCTTTAGTTCCTTTTGACCGAATCCCATGTACTTGCTTTGGATCTGTTTTACTTGGCTTTTATGCTGCTTTATTCAGATTTTGTTGCTTTTTATAGTTCCTTTGAGTGCTCTTCCATTCACTTTTGTTGGTGATTTCTTCAGATTTCTTCCCTCTTCTTCTTTTCCATTCACAGTTCATTCACTTTTCTTCAGTTTTATTCCGGTTGACTCACATTCGCTGGTGTTGATTGACTTTTCAGCTTTCTGCC
>NW_009926374.1:0-560 GCF_000696875.1 Nestor notabilis
ATCCGGGCTGGGAGCCGAGGCTCTTCCCTTGCCGGGAGGGATCAGATAAGGAACACAAAGCCTCAATTTTCCCGTCCCGAAGAGCCGGTTCCATGGGATGCTGCCGCCGGCGCACCCGTGTGACCGGAAAGAAAGCGCTTTTGTGTGGCTGGGGACACAAACAAAGCCGCGGGTTCACCCCTTCCCAAAGGAAAAGGGACCCCGAGCGAGGCCTGAGGGGACACGAGGCTTCAAAGCAGTTTGGGATCAGGGGTGGATGTGGGGGTGAAGCAGGAGGTGACGGTCTCACTCAGGGGGTGGCTCTATGAGGTGCTGGGTGGTGCCCTATGGCCCTGACCCGCTGGATATTCCAGCCGGGCAAGCTCCCACGCCTCACCTCGCAGCCACAGCAGGACTCCAGGGAAGGGCACAGCCCATCAGCTCTGTATCTGTGACCTTCCCTCTTCCACATGTAGGTAAAGGTCTTGTGGTCAACCTGTAGCATGGCCTTGGGCAGCACCTGATGATCCACTTTGTGTCCTTCAGAGTGTTAATGCAAAGAGGGGAAACTCACAGCAGGA
>NW_009926374.1:577-8987 GCF_000696875.1 Nestor notabilis
CTGAGTTATCCCAGGGCTGAGCCAGTCGTGAAGACCTGGTTTCCCCTCTCACATCCATTTGGCAACAGCAAGAGAAGGAGAGATGAACAGGATGGGTGTTACCAGAGGGTAACAGGTAGAGGCTGGGGGGGGTAACAAGTGCTTGCTGTGACCATTTGGCTCCTGCTCCAGTGGAAGGTGTTCCCTGCCCATGACGGGGGATGGAACTGGATGAGCTTTAAGGTCACTTCAACCCAAACCATTCCATAACTTACATCCCAGTTTATTCCCTTATCCCTTCAGTTCTGAGATGCTGTTCTGAGGATAATGCTGGGGAACAAGAAACAAAACCACCCCAATCAAGGAGATGAGCAGAAGTTTTCCAATCAAAACACAAGTGCCCTCAGAGCTAAGCAGGACCTGCAGAAGGTGACATGGAAGGGGCTGCGCCACCAACCCCAGCCCTGGTGGGCTCTGGTCTATCAGTGTCATGGGTATTCCCAAGCAAATCCCAAGCCTGGTTATGGATCTGTGCCCTGGGAAGGAGACAGAGCTCCAGCTCAGGCCTTATGGACAAAAACCATGAGAGAAGGACAAGGGGGATGCACCAAAGAGATCCAAACCAAGCTGACAATGTCCTAGTCTGCAGGACTCGGGCCCAGCTGTAGAGGAGCTGATGTGAAGCCACCACGAGAGGGAGACTCGGCCCTGCTTTTGGCACAGATGGTGCCTTAATTCAGCTCCCAAACCTGGACGAGGAGCCCGGGTAGAGTAACAAAAGGCTTTATTCTCCTTTCCTCAACTCGCAGAGCTCAGTTATGTACAGAAACAGTAAAAAACCCTCAAGAGCCTTCGATGAAGAGCAACCGCTGCTGCTGGCAAAGAGATCCCAGGGAGCAGAACTGAGTCAGGTCACTCTGACTGGGGGGGAATGAACCTTTGAGGGCATCTTCTTCCTCTTCAGATATCCTTGATCACCTCTTCCAGCTCCTCCTTCGTGTACATGTGGAACTTCAGCCCAGGCTCCACCGTGGCGAGCTGCAAGGGAAGGAGCAAGGGGTTAAGCTCGGAGCAGTGCAGCAGCTGTCCCTGCTGCCGGCCCAGCAGCAGCATTCCAGCTCGGAACATGCTCCGGGATGCCCCAAAATAGCTGCTTGCTGCAGAAATAGCTTTGAATTGACTCAGTCTCCTCATAGGAGCAGCAGGGAATGGCCACGGGGAAGAGGCTGCTCAATGAGGGGCGAGATCATGGGATGCAGCTCCACATGGCCCTCAGCAAAGGCACCTCTTCTCCTCCAGTGAGCAGTCAAGGGGACACATCCTGCCCTGGCGCATGCTCTGTGAGAGCCAAGAGAGCACATGGGGAGCTGGACGTGCTGCTGGGGCAGGGGAGGGACCAGGAGCCTCCCTCAAGGAGGAACAGCCCAAAGCCTCATCCTGTGAGCCCCGAGCCCATGGGACCAACCCCACACGCTGCAGATGCCACTTCAGGCCCCTCAGAGCACCTGTGTGGGGCTGCTGCTGGACCCAAACCAACACATCGCTGCTGTGTACACCCAAAACCCAAAGCAGGCACTTGGAGACTCACCCTCTCCCTCCCTACAAGAGCTTTACTCAACCATTCCCTCACCCACTCCACGGGGAAGTAGCTCATTTAAAGGCATCACGTTGTTCAAGGCTTCTGGCTTTTGCTTCCAATGGGTTTAACTCTCCTGTGACCACACTTTGCTTCCAGATGGACTCCCCCCCCCCATAGTGAATACTCCAGAGCACTTGTACTCGCTACCAAGCAAAGCAGCTCCTCCAGGTAGGAGGTTTCCAGCCCGAGGGTGACTTGAGTCAATAGAGACCTTTTACTCCTCAGCATTCTTCTAATACCCAACCCTGAGATGATTCCTCACCATGGGGAGGGCTTTGCCAAGCACAGTTAAGCCCTGTTAAGCAGGGACGTGACATAAGGATACTGTACACGCTCCTCTGCCTCCACCTCTTCCACAGGGGAGGTGGGGCAGGCCGGGAGGGGATCCCACCATCAGGCAGCATTCCTGGACAGAGAATCCAGGTTTCCAGTGTCCGTTTGCCCTTCCCACCCAAAGGAAGCTGGTTCACCCTGTCAGGAAGGGTCCCCATGGCAGTTTGGATAAGGAAAAGCAGGGTGCACCCTTTCAGGCTGTTTGGGGAACAGGTTCCCAGCGCTCAGAGGGAAGGAATGGGAGCAGAGCAGCTCGGGAGCTGGAATGCCATGATCTGGAAAGGTCCAGTGTCTCATAACCTGCCCGAAATAGAAGCAAACTCTATCCCCCAGCCTTGCTCATCATCCAGCCACCATCACCAGCAAACTGAAGGGCTTGTACCTTTCCTGCCTAGGAAGGAGCATCAAAGAGCAGGGCTGCAGGGGACAGGTCCCACCACAGTGGTGGGGATCTGCAGAGCCAGAACACTCAGGACAGGCTGAGCTCAGCTGCCTGTGGGCAAAGGGAACAAGGGGAAGCACGTTCCTGGCCGAGGCTTCACCTCGGGGGAGCTCCTGCCCAGCAGATTGTTGGCCCTGACTCAAGACTGAATATAGCAAGTCCAGAAGCTGCAGAATTCCCATTGCTTCTAATGTTACAAGGAGCAGGGAAAAGAGAATGGCCAAAGCTGGGGAGGAAACAGAGATCTGAGTGGTGCAGCAGGGCTGTAAGGTCAGAGGGCTCCAGGGTTAGCTGGGTTAAGGCAGCCTGCAGAGAGCTCCAGCCTTCCCAAGACGGGCAGGTTGGGAAGCCCTGAGCTGCTCCTCAGCTTCTTCATGGAGTTCTGGAATGGTTTGGGCTGAAGGGAGCTGAAAGCTCCTCCAGCTCCAACCCCTGCCCCAGGCAGGGACACCTTCCACTAGACCAGGCTGCTCCAAGCCCCTGCGCCGTCCCCTCACAGGCTTCCCCTCACAGGGAAGAGCTTCTGCCTCAGAGCTCATCTCAGTCTCCCCCCTGGCAGGTTAAAGCCGTTCCCCTTGTCCTGTCCCTACAGGCCCAGATGAAGAGTCCCTCTTCCATGCCCCACAACACACCCGAGACACTGGATGTGCAGTGAGGGAGGCACAACCATCCATCCCATTGCCTGCCCCACCTCCCAGCCCCAGTTACCTCGATGTTGGTTGCATTCAGCTTCTCCTCCATCACTTGCTTCAGGATGACCAGGGAAGATTTGATGGCTTCTTTCAGTGTCATAGACTGTAAAACAAAGCACTCGCTCAGTGATGGCATCAAGTGCTTGTCCCTTCAGCAGTGACAGGGCGCTGCTGTCCCTCCTGCTCCTCCCAAAGCCTTTAAGCTGCTCCTGGCAGCAAGTTTCAAAGCTTATCAAGTTATAGACAAGCATCCACAAGAGATCAAAGCTGCTGCTGGGGCAGGAGGGTGACAACCACAGCACAGTGACTCTCTGCCTCTGGAAAGCTTAACAACTGGGCACAAACAGCCTGTGGTCAGGACTGGGACACGAGGGGCTGTTTCTCCTCACCAGTTCCTGTCTATCCCCCGCTTCAAGGAGCTCTGAAAAGCTGGATTCCTTCTGATGGTTTAATCATGTAAATCCCTGTGTGAGGATGAACTAGAGCTGGAGGGATGGGGAACAGGCAAAGAGTGATGGTATCTGTGCTTGCAGAGGGTTAAGGGAGCCCAGAACTGGGGAAATTCTGCTATGAACCAATAAGGTCACTGAGCCCTGGGCTGGAGTCTTCAGAGCATCACCACTCTCAAGGGTGCTTTTCAGCAGCGTCTGGCTCCTGACCACATGAAACAAGCAGCTCCCTCCTCGTGGAGGGAGGAAAGTCTCTATTGAATGTCAAATCAGAGCAGTTCTGGCAGTGTGAAGCCTGGAAGTTCAGTGGCTTAAGAGATGTGGTGAGACAAAGGCACTTGCTTTAGTTCCTTATGCTTCAGGCTGCATCCATCCCTCCATCCCTGCTCTGTGTGTACAGCACTTAGTCCTCCCTGCATGCTTTTAACTGTCACCCACTGGAGGGGACCAACACCTCCTGTTGCAGCAGCAGTGGGGGGGGAGATGTGGGGTGCACTGCTCCTGCTTGCAGCCCCCCTGCAGCTCAGCACTGACACCCACCCCCGGTGCCAAGGACCCCGTCCCACCCCGAGGAGCTCAGGTGCCTCACTCCTCCATCACCCACACAAGGGGCTCCTCAAGCCTTTACCTTGTGGTAAACCTCCTGCAGGGAGCTCTGAGCCCCCTCCGAGGCGGAGCCGATGGCTCTGGCGTCGCACTGGACAAACGTCCCTGACGGGTCCATGTGAAACCTGCGGGAACAGGGTGAGGAGGTGACTCCATCCCCGGCGGAGCAGCCGCAGGGACCCCCCGCGCTGCCCGGGGGCTGCTCAGGAGCCACAGCTTGGCCCTGGGCGGGTGGGGGTGTGCAGAGCTCGCAGCAGCCACCTCCAGCCTCCTCCCTTCCACCCCATGGCCTCGGGGGACTCACAACCTCAAAGGTCTCTGCTCTTGGCACCCAGAGGAGCCCACCAAGGCGTGAGAAGTGCCAAAGAGGCACCCACTGGGTTGGGAGGCTGGGTGAGGAGCTTTAGACTCCTGCCACTGCCCTCCCTGCTCAGAGCAGGACCATTTCCCCCTTGACTTCCCCCCTTAGTTAATAACCCAGCAAGTTTTCCCTCCTGCTCCATGGGGAGACCTTATTGGGTTGGCTCTGCTGAGCCATTCCCCTTCCAGGGTTTGAAGCACAGGAGGAGGAGTTCAGGTTACAGCACCTCCCTGAGGAATGCTACAGCAGGCTCCACAGATTATGTTACTGGTGGCTCTGCTACTCCTTTAGGGAAAGGTAAGAATAAACTGGGAATGAGGAGAGCTTCGACGGCTCCCTCCCACCCAGGAACCACGTTAAAGAAGAAGGATTCAGTGAAGACAAGGGGTTTGCATCAACCCTGAGCAGGCTGTGCTTTGAAAGGAAGGCTTTAAAAGCACTAATGGACACATCAGGTCCATAGCAGGATAAAGCCCAAGGGTTTGGCTTAAGTGAGAGCCCAGAATCAAGCCATTAGGATGTCCTGGGAAGCTTTGGGAGAGGCTTTGTTGTTCCCAGAGCTGGCCTGGCTGCAGAGAGCTGCACTTACAGCTGAGGCCCCTTCTCATCCACTCCTCCGAAGAGCAGCGCCACACCAAACGGACGAGACTGCAGCAGGAAAGAGGCACCAGGTCAGGGCAGAGCCAAGGGCAAAGGCAGGGGGGAGGCAAGAGACCACCCCTCAGCCCCCCGAGCACCCCCAGTCCCTCACCATGGCCCCTGGGTCCGCGTCCTCCTCCCCAAACTGCAGTGCCAGGTTGGACACGGCCTGGGTCACGCTCTCCACGGTCATGGTCTCGTTGTAGGTGAACCAGTGATTCTGCAGGAGGAATCCAGGAAAACACAGGTTTAGCACCTCATTCCCAAAACGTGGTGATCCGGGATCGTGCACACCGAGGGCCAAAGTGGTGCGAAGCAGCCACAGACAACTTCTCTTTGCCCAGCCAGCCTCAGGAGGGAAGCGGCAGGATGAGAGTGGAAAGCGCAGATCAAGCTGGGAGGTCCCCGGAAAAGCTTGGGATGGCAAACACAAGGTCAGAGCACTTCATCCCAGTGTGCTTCTGGGGTTATCCCGTTCTCCAGAGGGCGGGGAAGGGCCGACATGTAGGAAAAGCTCCCAGAAGAGCCTTTACTCCAGCTGAGATTTGTACCTGAGGCGCCAAAAGCATCACCAATGCAAGTGAAAGCCCCCACTCCCCTCCAGCTCCTTCCCCGGGATGCTCTTCCCATTCCAGAGGCTTCCAAGATGCCCCCAGACCAGGGGTGCTGGTGCAGGAGGAGGAATGCCAAGTCTCACCTGAGTCTCCACTCTCGCTTTATCGATGAGAGTCTTTGCATCAGCTATGAGGCCACTCATGGCACAGCCTGGAAGCAGAGAGGGAAAACAGGGATCATTTCGCTGATGACAGCTCATGTGCCTTCCCACAGCTCTCCGTGGCAGAGCAGGCTCTGCTCTGCTCTGCTTGCGGGAAGGGAAGGGAGGATGGATCCATATGGATTTGCCCCAGAGCTGAAGGGCAGGTCCATCACAGAGTTCTGCCACCCCTCCTGCCCACCCCACATCTGAACCGGGGGGAGAAGCCACCTTTGAGGCCTCCCAAGAGAAGCCAACCAAGAAGAGACGCAAGAGCTTGGAAGGGGAACTCCTCAGTGGCCTCCATGGGAGCTTTGAGGCTGCAGCAGCAGAACCAGCCCCAGGAGAGGGGCTGCATCACAAGCACATGGAGGAGGAGATGAGGCTCTTCAGGAGCTCCCATGACCCATGTCAGCACCAACACGGGTGCTCTGGAGCTCTCCTGCTTTCCATATTTGCTCACAAGCCCATTGTGGGCCCCCTCAGGGTGCAGGAGGCTGCTGGGAGCCGGGATCCAAGCTGGCATTAGTGCTCCATGAGGAGCTGGCTTCACATCAAACCTGCGGCAGCAATTCCCTGCCCTCCCACAGCTAAATTTGGGATGAGCGCTCATGAGGGAGGTCACTGAGGCCGGGGGGGTGCTTCAGCTGCCTCTTCCTGCGCCTCTAACTATGTCCTGCTGGCCTGGAGCCTGGAAAAGTGGCAACCAGGATCCGGGAGGGATGAGCATTCCCTCTGCACACAGGGAAGGGCAGCCCTAAACCCCGGCTCCTGATGCTCCCAGGAGGCAGAGGCCCAAAAGTCAAGGGGGGCTCTACCAGAGGAGCCCCCAAAGCTCCTTCCTTCCTCCTTACCTATGTGGGAATCGATCTCCACGATCTTCTCGATGCTGCTGGGCTCCATGAGCGGGGAGGTGATCCTCTTCTCCACCGCCAGGCACACTCCCTCCGAGGTCTGGATCCCGATGGCCGTGGAGCCAAGCTAGAAAGCACCACAGGGTCAGCAGCACCCCCCAGGACAGGGCTACCCCCCCTTGGAAGCGGTGCAATGCTACCTGTGACTCGTAGGTGTTGTGTTTTGGAGGCAGAAACCCAACCACAAGCTTTGCACAGTGGATTTGTGTTGGATTGGGAGCAGGAAAGTGGGAAGGGTAAAGCATGGTCATTGCCAGGGCTGCTGCCAAGCATGGAATGGTTTGTGCTGGAAAGGGCCTTACAGCTCCTCCAGCTCCAACCCCTGCCCCGGGCAGGGACACCTTCCACTAGAGCAGGTTGCTCCAAGCCCCTGTGTCCAACCTGGCCTTGAACACTGCCAGGGATGGGGCAGCCACAGCTTCTCTGGGCACCCTGTGCCAGCGCCTCAGCACCCTCACAGGGAAGAGCTTCTGCCTCAGAGCTCATCTCAACCTCCCCTCTGGCAGGTTCAAGCCATTCCCCTTGTCCTGTCCCTCCATCCCTTGTCCAAAGCCCCTCTCCAGGTTTCCTGGAGCCCCTTTAGGCACTGGAGCTGCTCTAAGGTGTCCCCTTCAGAAGCCTTCTCTTCTCCGGCTGATCCAGCTCAATTTTCCCTTAAACTCCCCAGAGTGGCCCCTTCTCAGCTCTCTGCTCTCACACCTTGGAGCTTGCCCACCTTCGGCTCAGGTGAATTTGAAGACCTGATGCAAGGGTTGTTCTGAGGAAGGATGAAGGTACCTGTGCAGGGCCAAGTGGCTTTTCTGGGGTGTGAAGTGTCCTCAAGTACAAAACATTCCTGTGTCTGGGAATGTGGGTGTTCATTGGGAATAAGTTTAAACCTTGGGGGCAGAACTGGTCAGGAGAGGAAGCTCTGAGCAGCTCCGGGTTTGGGCTGGGGAAAGGAGGGAGCTGGATTTACCATCCCTGCCCTGCTTCAACAGGGATCAACAAGTAATAACACTCACCAAGGGATCGGGAAGCGCAAACTCCCAATGGACACCAGTCACTGTGCTGACCCTATAGCCCCAAATACATCCATTAAAGCTGGAACCACGGAAGCTTCTGGCTTCTCCCTTTTTCCCTGCTCGGCCCAGGACAGAATTGCTGCAGCTCAGGTGGTGCCCATGGGCTGTAGCTTCATTCACAGCAACACCTCAGCAGTGACATCCAGTGTCCCCTCTTCCCTCGAGATCTGTGCACAGCTCCGAGCGCTGGCAGCAAGGCAGAGGCTGGAGACGTGCCCCTGATAATGGTGCCTGCACCAAGTGCTCCTGTTCCTGTGGCAAATCCTGTTGTGGGTACCAGGATGCTTGGGACAGAAGGAGCTAATGGAAAGACAGAAGGGCAAGGCAGTGGTGTGGGGGCAGCCAGAGGCAAGGCTGTGACGTGAAATCCTCCCCTCTGCTGTTCACTTAACTTCTGCCTTACAAAGGAGGATTCACAAGGCTTTAAGCTGTCAAAATGAATGTTGCTTGGGGAAGAGATGGCTCATGGATGGAGGGATGCAGGGATGGAGGGAGGGATGGAGGGATGGATGGAGGCCTTCCAAAGCTGCCTGAAGGC
>NW_009926375.1:0-31427 GCF_000696875.1 Nestor notabilis
ATATATATAAAAAACCAAACAAAACAAAAAAACACCCCCCAAAAAACCAAACTAAACAAAAAAAAACAAACCAAGCCCCAAAACTCAACATAAAAAAAGCCCAAACACAGAACCAAACAAAATACCTAACCCCAAAACCATGTTCAGTTCTATGGCTGCTACAGTCTTACCTGCACGCAATAACAGTGATGTTTCCATATCAAACCCAAAGTCATTAACAACCAGGCATCCATATGTACCAAGTTCTTTTTGAGTAGGATTCTGAATCTGCACTTTTCCAACAGTGTCCAGGATCACCCTGCACAATATTCAAGGAAAGATCAGAGTTACCATCCTGGTGCAAAACCCAGTTGAATCTTACTGCAGGAATTACATATACAGCAGCAAAACTGCTTTTTAGGGTTTGTCATTCTAGACCAGTGCATACAGTAATGGTTCTGTTTCCTCTTTGGTGACAAAGGGGAGCTCCAAGGGATACATGCATGGAAGATTCTTCAGATGTCCTTCTACAAAGCCTGTGTCCTAGATGCAGCCCTTTGGAGGACAGTGAGTTTGCTACTACAAACCAGAATCCCTTGGGAACAATAGCATGAATAAATCAGACTATCACAATTAAAAGTATTAGGCTTGGCAAGAAATCCATCTTTCCAGAGCAAGTTTTGTTTTCAGGAGGATTGGGGAGTTCAAAGAAGTATGGTCTAATCTGACTTCCAAATTACTGTAGGCTTTGGGGGTTTTTGGGGGGTGGGTTTTGGTAATTTTTTTTCTTCGGGGGGGAGGAGAAGTGGAAAGAGGTGTTTGTTTTGTTTGGTTTTGGTTTTAATGTTATCATTATTAAAGCTAAAGTCTTCCACCAAAACCCCACAGGTATCTTGAATATCTTGCCTGCCATCTGAAGGACAATATATGAGAGCAAGCATCACATGCTGAGGAAGAGGCTGAAAATAGCAGCCTGGACTTTTGCCCCTTGTAAGCTGAATTATGCCATACACTCATTGTATTCAAAACCCAAGTAGCTCTGACATTCTGAGTACACTTATAAAAGAGATACACAAAAACATTAAAAATACTCGTGTCTCAAGAAAATGAGCCACTTCCTGCATGGCTTAAGTAGGGCCACCTTTTACAAACCCAACAGGCAAACAGCCCATTTGCTTCTTCACATTCTTTTTCAGATGTAATGCTATTAACATCACTGGCCTTTGAGTACACACACACACACATATATATATATGGGTAGACGTATAAGAAACCTGCCTGTGAAAAAGATAGAAAAAAACACTTTGCCAGAATATCCCTTAAATGCAATAATATCAGTCTGATCTAAAAAGAAGTCAACTTATGGAAGTAGACATTAGGAATCACACAGATACACGTGACTAAACAAAACACCATCATGTCCAAAAAATGAATGTATCGTTTGCAACAAATTAATGGGAAATTATGCATATTTCACAAAATAAACATGACTGGTGGGAGCTACATGGTTCCAAAAACATTTGCACTTTTTTAAATGGCTTAGTTTTGATGTCTTTGCTTTAATTGATAGCCCTGCAGAAGTATATTTTTCTTGGCAGTGTTATTAATCAGTTAAGTATGTTCAGAAATAGCCAAAAGCACCTTTATCATTTCAGAATCATTTTTGTTTTCATTACTCAAGAGCTAGCTCTAATTCCAAGAGGCTCACACACAAAGTTAAGGCTAATATTACCAGGTGAGCTTCTAATTTATCAGCAATGAAGTAAAAGTATTTGCTCAGTCTTGAGTAAATATCTAGCACACACTTGCTGTACTTGTTCTTCAGGTATAGTTCTCCAATGTGATGGTAATACAGGTCCTTTATTACTTTGTATTCCACTGTCCTCAATAGAAAGACTTGTAAATTCTACAGCATTGGGAAAAAAATTCATAAAATCACATTCTTTCTTTTTAAATTGAAGGTATGCAGCTACAGTTATACCTAAAGATTTACTGTGCTGAAGGATGGTAAGGGTACCAGTGATGTTTTGCCTCCTTAAGGAGGGAGAATGAATAAGAACTGACTTCTTTTCATCTCTTGCATGGCACAAGTTTTTAATGTGCTCCCACTGTATCTGGTATCTAAATAAATCTAATAGGCTTCTTAAGTATTAATCTGTTCATTTTCTGATGCAGCTGAAATGATTAAGTCAGATCACAAAATACAGCTAGAACATACAAACCCAGTAAAAAAAGGCAATCCTCCCATGTAATACTGTGGAAATGGTTATTAGCAAAGCCAAACAACGTGGCAGACACTTGAAAGCAAAAAAATTACTTAAATAGGCAGAAGGCACAGGGTTCATGCTTATCTCATTTTTACAACAGTGTGCTTTTTGAGATTGCACAGCAGGGTGGCTTTTTATAGTTGATAGTAACATAACAAGTCATTAAAAAATTAAAGATATTTACTTACTTCTCAGAGGCTTTTAATGTCTCGCCATCTTTTGTCCAAGTATACTTCACTTCACTGATACCAGCTGTTTCACACAGTAGATTGACAGTGTGAGTATTCTTGGTCAGATAAACTGTATTTCCTATTCGTACAGTTACTGTTTTGTTGAAAGAAACTCGAGGAAGTTCCTTTTGCCTCATAATAACTGGAACCTTCTGGTCAAACATTAACTTATCAACAGTTTTTGTGCTGAAACGCTCAAATTCATTTGGTGATTTGCCTTTAAGTTTTGAGGCATGTTTCTCATCCTGGGCCACCTTCCATTTTTCAGTAGTTGATTGTGGAGGCCTAGATAATTCAGCAACTAGTTGGTAAATGACCTGGGAGGCCAAGTCATCATCAACTTCTCCAGTTTCAATGAGCTGACTCATGTTCGTTATCAGTTCTTCAAACTGTACAGTGTCCATGCTGTAGGCGCCTTGGAGAACCGCTGCCTCCAGTCGTTTGTTCTTGAATTCACGAGAGCTGAAGTCTTCTGCTGAATTACTCCCAAAGGTTCCAAGATTTCGCAGAAATGGCTGATCATTTACTTGCCTATCACCCAGATAGAGCTCATTCTTCTTACTCCACATTTGCCACATTTTGCTCATTTTATGCCATTTAGCCCCAAAGCTGTTGGCCTCATTGTGATCGGTGTTACTGGCCTCACTGGAATGTTTTCTCAGATTTGGTGGTTCTATCAATCTGTTGTCGGTACCAATGAGTTTGAGTACAAATGTCTCATGCACAGGGCCTGCAATACACCGGTACACCCCAATATCAGTAGCTTCAAGACTATGTATTTTCAGCGAGCCTGACTTGGTGATGCCAAGTCTTTTAGAGTTTTGTAAGTGTTGTCCATCTTTCTCCCACCGGATAAGTGATTTCTGGAACCTCCGTACAGGGCACTTAATTACAACGGATGTTTTTGGAAGTAAGTAGGCTCGACTTCCTATGGTAAAATTAATGCGCTTCTCTTGTCTTGTTTGAATGTAGACTCGGTGAATACTGACAATTTGAGGTCCTTGAGCAGAATACTTCTCTGGAAGCTTTGGTTTAATCTCTGAAAGAAAACAAAGTGTTGAAAAGTATCTAATCATTGGCACTCATGCTTACAAAATCTGCTTTTCACAGAATGCTTGACAGAGCTTCTCCTCGCTTTGTTCAAGTCAGATTGCAACATGCTGAGCTTTTATCTCGGGCACAAAAATGCAAAAATATGAACAACATGAAACCATAACATTCCCCTGCTCCAGCCAAGAATTCTATTGCTTCTTCCCCATATCTCCTAACAATAAAAAGATATAAGCAATATATACCTATATGAAGGACTTAGGTCGTGCACACATACATAAGTGGATAGATACATCTTATATTAATTTATATTATATATAATCTTAGATGATTATATTTCATATATACTTCATATTGTTGCCTCAGAAAGGCTAGGCATGATGGGAATGGAAAAAGTGAATGGAAAAAATTTGAACACTATCACTTTCCCCACATTTGAGCACTGCAGAGTGCAGATGACCTAAATAAAAGAAAACCTATCCAAAAAGTAAGGTTCCCCCTGACTGTTGTTTAAATTATTGGCTGGCCATGCTGGTTGTCTGGTTGAGTCGAGCCAAATTGATAGCGACATAGGAGGTGAAAGCAGCAGTCGATGAAGACACAGTACATGCAACAAGCAAAGACACCCTGTAATCACTGGCTGAGCATAATTTCTTTCGGTTGAAAGATGAGTTGCTCAGTGTTGTGCCAAGAAAGTAGGGAGGGAAGGATGGAAAGAGAGAAATAAGTCAAAATTTTGAGAGGTTGAATATAGTAATCAGATGAATTGGCAAAAGTAGACAATAACAGCATAAAGCTTCATGCAGACTGGGGATGGAGACAGCGCGTATTATGAAGCTCCTCCTTCATTGTACTGCAGGAACTTGGATACTGAAGGGTTTCTAGGGAGCTGCCTGAATGAACCCCACCACGGGCAGGCTTTCTGAGCAGTGGCTGGATGGGCACGCTGGAGACATGAGAATGACTGCAATGCTTTGGATACCACTGTGTTGACTCACTGCTGGCAGCTACTACGTCCCACTTTGATCAGTAGAATTCATCTCACACTAGGCGAGAAAACACTAGGTAGATGAGCAACAAAGTGCTGTACAAGGCTCAGAGCAAGGGCAGGCACCCCTCAAATTTGTTCTACAGAAGGTGAAATTGGCCATCTGGGAAGAGTCGTGAAACACTCCACATTGGTGCTAGAAAACAATCCAATTGTGTTTGGTAACCCAGCCTTCTGGTATGTGACAGAGAAAAAACTTGGAGCCTGCAGAATGAGTTGAGTTGATGAGCCAGAAAACGGACACACAAACCAGAATGATTCTCAGTGTGCCTGAATCTGAAATCAGTGCTAGGATCCACTTGGTAGGGACATAAATAAAATGACAACTCCAATGATGGCATGCAAATGATATTTGAAAAACTGCATGCTGCTTCTATGCATGTGCTTCAAATATGCTGTGTAGAAATAGGTGAAAAGCTAAATGCTTCAAGCATTCAATAAGTGTGTACACTGTATGAACTACACCCTAGAGTGTATTCTTATGCTTATAAAACAAAACGGTTATTTTCGATGTTTTGGGTAATGAGTTCAGACCTATGGGGATATCATGGTTTCATAATTACACAGCTTTTAAATCGATACTCGTTATCCAGATACATGGTTCTCTCAACCATTTCACGTGGTACAACAAATAAATTGCTTCAGGCACTCAGTTTACTAAAATTATTAAAGTAGCATCCTGTTTTTAATAAGTTATCGGGCCCAAAATATTTATTTTTAGGGAAGTGTTCCAGTATTAAATCTTCCATTTGCAAAAGCCAACTTACAGACACAGTAAGTGTAACTTTAAACACACAAAATACTTCAGGCTGTGGTCTGTTTACACTAGTTATTCCAACATGGAATTAATACCAGTGCTCACTTATAAATATGTTAACAAGTCTCATCCATTTCAGTTTTTAAAAAAAGAAAGACCACTAACTCTCATTAGCAGTTCAACACTAAAGGGTGTGTATGTTTTTACTGGTGACTGGTGAGCAAGGCCGGGAGTGAAACAGAGTTCAGAGTTCTGGATGGCAGGCCATTTAAATATATAAGGTCAGATGAATATATGAGGCCACATAAGCATGCATTTGCTAGATCCTTAGTATCATCCAGTCCCACATCTGCTGAGGTAATGGACTGTTTGGGAGCATTTTTTTTCTACAAGTTGAAGCTTGCTTAAGGATTAGATTATACTGGAGCCATTGGACCTCATTACCACCTAGTACAAATCCATCTGCGTCTATGACCTCCAGTGGTCCTCTACAGCTTTAGCTGGGCCTCAGGTCCTGGTGACCTCAGGGCTAGTCTAGTGTTACTTCCTATTGCTCAGAGCCCACAGTCAGGAATGTTTCTGACTTAATAGGGCTTATTAAGTAGAAACCAGCTATGATTACTAGTCCCAGGGAAAAAGATTAAGTCTAAAATGCCTTAGCACTGTCATAAGGCAGTAAAGAAGGAGCTCATCTGAGCCATGGAAGCATAAACTGAGGAGAGGCATTTAGAAACACTGCTCCCAAAGACAAGAACCTCTAACTGCATGCATGCCATACCCCACACCACTCTTCAATGGGTCTGCTTCACTCACCTGCCCATCCTAGGTTCATGCTATGTTCCTGCCTTCTATTCACTACCCCTTCAAGACAGCCTGAACCCATGGCTGCAGGAGGAGAAAATACCTCCTGAATGTTCCCATGAATCTAAATCCTGCTGCTGCTGCTGCCCTGGCCCCTTCTGCTAAACCCAAGCTGGAACTATGGGTATGGACATGTCTCATGTCTTCCCCTGCCCTCCTGATGCAGAGCCAGGGAATTGCTGGCCGTTCTGAGTCACAAACGCTTGCTTGTTCCAAAGGGTTGCAGTGATAAGGGAGACGACAGTGATGCTCTTGTATGACTTTGATCTGCACCCATTCAGCACAATCACACTCCCTCTGCAGTCCACTGTCCTGCTTTCTTGGCACTGCGGTGGAAGCTGACAATGTAACTTTAATATCAGCCTGTGCTAAGCACTTTGCAACCCAGCTACGCTGCCATTCAACTATCCACAATTAATTAAATTCAGATAGATATGCAGCTCAAAATATTTTATTAAACCTTATGCCAAGGACATTCCTGAAAGTCCACGGGGCTTTATTTAAGTGAGTTTTGAACCTCAGGATTTCGGCATGTTAATCTGAAACGCAGGCCAGGAAAAGAAGTTTTATATTATGTATGAATCAGTAATTATTCTATTTCTTATTTTGTTTTGTGAATAATTTTTAAAGCAAAGCTTCAAAATGTATAAAGTAGCTGTTCTTTGATAGCACTATGAACTGGGTCAAAAACATGTCCATCTCTGTGATCAAAACCAGGCTATTCATGAAGGCCTTTGGTTTTCTCCCACCTCAAAACTAACAGCTCTCATTTTTCCCTTCCTTTTGAGGACCCTACTCCCCAAATCTACATACCAGTAGTCTCCTTTATAAAGGAAGGAGAGCACAGGTTCAGATATAAGGAACGTGCATTTAGAACTGCCTATTCTAAACTACTTTATGTAATTGAACATACTTGGTATCAGTAAGATATTTCCATTGGTGTTACACATACGCAATTAAGTGCAAGTACCATCAGTATTATAACCCAATTTTGCCTAAATCATATAATTCCCATAGACAATCTTCCTGAAAAGATTTAATACTGGATTTTTTTGACAAGTGTCTGTACTGTCATCACTTCCTGCAAAGCTCATGAAATGGGATTCTCATTTTTCCAAGGAAAGTAGTAATTGTACCTGAAGTTATCACTGGCTCAGAGTTTCAGGTTTTGAATTCCACCATGGTAAGTGAAATGTCCAGTGTAATACAAATGTGCAGCAAGAAGATAAGCCAAACCTGGATTCTTATCTTTTCTAATATCATTTGTAATTTACAGTCAATTTATGTTTTGAGTTGGGGTTTTCTCAGTTGGGATAGCATACAGGATAAAGGAAAAATCAGATCAAATATAGGTAAGCATGAGGGTGAGAGGTATGTACCATTAAAGCACATTCAAAACCTACTTCTTGAGATCATAACCTTTATTTCTGACTGGTAGAAAAAAATTTAAAACAATCCTGTTATTACTGGTCTAGTAATTACGACACTCAGTTTATGCCAGATTAAGAACGTTACGAAAGTATAAGGAGATGAGTGAATTAACCTGTGTACAGGTTTTTCTTTATGCATAGATAATTCCAAATCAGCAAGAAACTGTAACATACTTACTGTTGCAGGCATTCATCTGACAAGACCTTACAAGCAGTGAAGGAGACAGACCACTACACATTGATCCATTTAGTGTGACATACTGGCCCTTTGCTGTTAGGTTTTGGCAGTTAAGTTTCCTTCTCTGGATTCCAACACCACAGCTCACTGAGCACTGTGAAGGGAAGGATGCAGTCAGGCTAAACTTGGTGTCTCACACCACACATAGTAATTTTAAACTAGTTTGTTGGTTTGGGTTTTTTTATTTCTGAGAGAGAATGCATACACTCTACTTCATACGAATCCTTGTGTTATCCAGACATTAAACTCTCTCTGCTTTTCCAGACAGTAAGAATATAAAACACATTTGTTCCAACAAACAACTCAGGAACAATTAAAATAACATGTCAGTATTTCTTTATGTCTAACCACAGGCAGAACATAGCAATGAGATACAGTACCTAAGAGAAACAATGCAGCACATTATAAACAGTCTGTGTCAAGTCTCTCATCCCTCTCTCCTAGTTCATATTACATGAACCTTTAATTGCAGCTTCTAAATTTACTTTTATAAATCTTTTGAACAGGGAGTGGTAGCAATCTTGCATTAAATGGGAAAGGAGGAGGACATATTCCAGTGTAATGCAAATAATTGCTTTTTGGAGGCTGTACTCTGAAACAATTGATAGCTAAACATGTCTGGTAGAATGCATGCAATGAATTACAGCCTGTCCTTCAGCAATTTAAGTACAGCTCAGGAAGAGGACTGTAATCAGTCTGGTTGTAGGCAGGGATGCACAGCAACTGTATGCACAGTTTAGTCCAGGTACATGGCTTGTGAAACCTTAAGCTGCCCTGTAAAGGTATTGCTCCAAACAGCATATTCAACCAAGCAGAAATCTTTAGAGCTCGTGTTGGAACTGAAAGGTTTGATTCACCATTGCTGCGGGCTGCTCACCTTGGACCATTCTCCAAAGACCAGCTGAGGAGGACAATCAACTTTTGCACATGGTTTACTAGTTGGCAATTTAGGTTCCTGGCAGGTGTCATCAGAGTGTTTCAGGAAGCTTCCATCCGTCAGCAGCTGCTTACAGTACACTTTGCGGGTCTGAATCCCTCCTCCACAAGTACGTGAGCACTAAGGAGAAGAAGAAAACACAGCCTATACACCTGCAGGGACATCTGTGCTCACCCATCACGTTGCTACTGTACGTAAACACTGTAAGCCCATCTTCCCCATTATGCTCTGTTGAAAAATGACACCTACTTTCAATTACAAAGCAAGGAGAATGTAGAAAACACTTCTGTTAAAAGATTTAGCTCATATATTAGAGATGATGAGAACTCAGATTATAAAGTCACACTACCTCAATGCAATTAAATAGTAGAAATCTTAAAAACGCACATCTTACACACAGATTTGTCCATGTCCCTCATACCTGGTGAGGGTTTAGGAAACTTTGTCCCTGAGACAAAATAAGTAAATAAAAAAAAGAAGCAATGTCTTCAAAGCAGGTTATTGCATCTGCAGAGTGCAGAAAGGTGTCTGGAATGACTGTTATCCAGCTTTCTGAAACCTTAAAAAGGACTTTTCACCTCAACCTGTGACTGTCTATTAGCATAGCAGTCAAAAGCAGTATTTTTGACACTGGATTACTTTGTTCTAATGAAACCAGTTGAAACACATACCAAAGCTTAGGAGCTACCTTCCATGTTATTCCACTGTAGAATTTCAAGTACCTAGTTGGAGGAACACACTTAAACTACTTCTGTAACCCAGACATACCTCTTGCCATTCCTCAACGTGCCAAACAGGGGGACAATCAATCTGGTTACAAGCTTGTAAAGAGTGAGGCTTTTTGTCTTTGCACTCTTCAGCTGCAACGGCAGATCCTCCCGGCTGCTGGCAGGACACGTCTCTCGTCTGTATCCCAACCCCGCACGTAGCTGAGCAGCGTCTCCAGGGGCTGCTTTGCCACCTGTTCCAACAACACAGCCCAAAGCTCGCGTGTTAGCAACTCGCCTCAGACCAGGGAAGGAGCAATCATACCCAAACAGAGCCTAGCAGGAACATAACTGAAGGTGTAGTTATTGATAGATGGCTGAAACATCCCTTTGGTTTGGTTGTAAAGCAAGATTATAAACTAGATTTATAATCTTACAGGTAACAAGGAAACGCAGAAGCTATGAACAATAAAGTAATGAAGAGTCATTTCCAGATAAATTCAGCTCCAGCATTTACTTTCAGAATGCTCCTCATCAAAAAAACAAACAAAACAGCCTGTTGGCAATCTGCTGATGTTTACATTTATAAATGTAAATACATAAATAGACCTTTGTTACATTTACAAAACTTCCTTTAAATGTGTATATGTTTTCTACAAAACATCCTGTTCCTGTTAACTTCTTCCCTACATTTTGCAAGAGGACGTTTCTGCAAACACGTAGAAACAGTATGCAAAGGATCAGGGATGTCAGAGATCAAAAGTGGGTAAATAAGGCAGCACATGTCAAAATTTCACATATGGCCCTTTCAAGTGACCAAATCAGCAGGGTTTTCTGGGATTTGGATTGGGTTTTCTCTTTTCCCAGAATCTCCAGATAAATGTAAGAAGCCATAAGAACTATGCGGGGCTACTAAGGAAGCACGAAACTAAAATAACTGCAAATCATAATTTCACTTTTTCGTTCAGTAAGGATAGAAAGTAAACACTCTGGGTTTTTTTGTGAAATTGCCTTAAAATTTTCCTTGTACCACTAGAAGAGTTAAGGCTGTTTTTCCAACTCTGGCAAATATCTACATGGAAGAGATGTATTTCAGAAAATGTTCCCTATTTTATTAGTGAGATGTGAAGAGTGGAAAAGGAGTGAACAAGACCAAAAAAAAAATTCCCAACGCCAAAAGCTTGTTAAAGACAGAAGTAGTGAAATTTCATCCCAAAACAAGACCACAGTCCTGCAATCTGAACCCTTTTCTGAGAAAGCCAATGTTTATTTAAGTCCAATTAACCCTTTCTTCACCACAATATGATTTCATTATTACAGTATACCTCGGAGGGCAAAGCTTCGTATTGCAAGCACGAGTCATTGGTGGTGGTCTCTTGGAACTGTCGCACAGGGTTTCATTGACAGCTTGTTTTGTCTCTACACACAGACACATTGCAATGGCTTCTTGTGTTCCTGAATTAAAAAGGAAAACACTCATGAGACACTGAAGATGGAAGAGATTTCTGTAGAGCTTACTCTTGAATAATTCTCAAAAAGCTCTGCACATTGAATTAGATCGGAGGCTTAAAAGTAACACCTCAAGTCAAAAAGAACGAAGATATTTATACATTTAATGCTCAAAAGACATGTCTACTTTAATTCTGTGATATTTAAAAGGCTTGATTCGACATTCCACCTGTCTGAAAATCAACAGAAAATAGGCTTTACTGTCTGTCCACCATCGGATGCTAGATCTGCCCAGTTCTGTAATGCTCCCCAGCCAACTACTGTTCTCATTGTCAAAATCAGTGTAAAAGTGACTCCTTCTCACTTAAGGAGCATACAATGTAACTAAAAAAATTCAGAAAACTTGCAAAACTATAGTCAGGAGAAAGGCTGACTAAACATAGACCCTTTCTCTTAGGGGCTGAGAGGTGCAATAGTTTTGCTGAAGGCAGCAAATCTGACCTAGCCTAAGGCTTTCCTCACTCGTGACTGTTCTTGGCACCTTATAATCTGCAGCTTTTGCTACCTCGAGCTTATATTACTGAAGCATGAAAGATTACTAATACTCAAATTTCTGTGAGTCAGAATGAAAGGTAATATAAGTTTGCTTTAGAATGTCAGCTTAGCAAATTCACATTTTGTGAACTACTTTTAAAACTTATGTAATTATCAAGTTTTATATACCATATTTTTTAGTATGAGAGCCTTACTCAATTTCAAAGCTTACTTGCATACACATGAAAGACAAGATGGTATGTGACGTATTTGGGGGACCCTGTATATCTGGGATGTCCTATACAAGCAATGCTAATGATCATAATCCTGTAGAACAAAAAAGCATGGAAATAATAAAATACTTATTTTGTTGCTTCCAGGTAAAAAGGGCTTTTGAAGAGTCACCATTTAAAGAATTTAAATCCATTTCCTTCCTCTCTTTCACTTATATCCAGTGATTTTGTAAGGATATGGATTTACTTTCAGCAGCTGGTTATATTTCTTTTCTTAGGATCAACTTCTAAGGTTTCAAGGGGAGTTGCATTTTTAACTAGAAACTCCACTAACCACTTCATTGTATTACCCATGACATGACCTCAAACCAGCACCACTATTCTTAACAAAGGTTTCTACAACTATTCCTGCATATTCTACACTGAAAGCTGCATCTCAGTGACAATGGTCCATAACTCTCTCCTTTACAACACATTTCACAAGCACTGTTATTCTGTTCATAAACCAAAGCTGTTCCTTCCACCTATAAACAATTCTGATGTAGTCCAGCGTATCAGGCAGCCCAGGCCACAGTCCCTCTTTGCAACACTTGAACCAGCGCAACTATTTCAGACACGTCAGCAGGATAGCCCAGCGGTGATTTTCACAACAACGTAGATTCCAGCTTCTTTCAGTCTCTCTGGTACACCTCTAGATCCCCACTGGGACCATTTTCAGTTCAGAAAGACCTTGTTATAGAAATGTTTTGACTACATCTATGAAGTGATGAAATTTTATAGAAGACCTGACCTTAAATGTGATTGACAACCTATTCAGATCTCTTCTATCAAAGTATTGATAATTACATTAATACAGAACACATGCACTGAGTAAAAAGTATTTTACTAGCAAGGCTGAGGAAAAAACCTTTAACAACAAATACCATGCCCATAACACAGACATGAAAATGCTTGTTTAAATGTTTAATAGGAGTAGCTGTCCTGTCTCCCTACGTAGGAAATGCACATCCAGCAGTCTCCAGGAGAGAAATAAAGATTTAGAAACTGTGCTCTGGCAGAAACAGAATGACATTACCAGACAAGCCATCAAGCCCATGTCAAGGATCCATATAATCTCTATTTTAGGTCAAAATCTACCCTATGGTACCAACCTTCAGTTTCACTGACCTCCCTGTGTTTCTGCAGGAAAACCACACTCAGGTGATGCTGCTCTGAAACAGGCTGTGATAATATCTTCTTAGTATTTCACACAAAGGAGGGAAATTACATAAGATTCCTTTCAAACCATCTAAATTGGCAATAATCCCAAGGGAAATTTTAATCTCCGTGTTATAAAACCAAACTGGCCAGCCAAATGAACAAAAGGCATGTCCTACCAGGTGATGGGTTTTGACTGCGACTTGCCACCTGGAGTTCATTAACCACTTCTGCCTTGCAGCATGACCTACCTAGCTTTAATTGTGTTAGGAGAAGGAATTGTTGGTATGTGGTGTATCTTCCATTTGACTTAACTACAGGGCAGTAGTGATTCTTCCCCAAAGGGGCCATATTGAAAGAAAAATGGCACCATGTTTTGATGCTGTAAGTACAAAACGGATATTAAAGAGCTGTTAAAAACATACCACACGCTCCTTTCCTGCTCCTTAGTTCTCAGTTCGATAGTTCTATTCAATAAATAAATACACAAAATTGATGCAGCATTTGCTTGAACTGAACTGTCAAAATGTCTTGACAATCAGTTTTCTCACCCCAAACTATAATTTTCCTTTAGTTGGGAACTTCAACCAGTGATAAATTTCTTATTCTATGTCAATTGGAAAATGGAAAAATCTATTATTCAAACAAGCAAAGTTTTATATGTATGACTTTCTTGGCTTATAATATAAGCATAGTAGATAATTTAAGTAAAACATTATGTATGCAGCAGGGAGCATTAAGTATTTTTATAGTAATCTGATGCACTATTGTAGTAATTATCCTACTATTCAGTGAAATAGAATATTTTCTATTTTAACCCAGCATTCAAACCACATACATTTGCATTCTTTTACAAGCTTTTCTGTGCAGTGAAATACACAGTGCGTGAAGCTGTGTTAAAAGATCAGAATGCTTGAAGAAAGCAATTTTTGTTTCTGCCTTTTTTAGAGCACAAAGAAAATGGTGGTGGAAAGTTGCTGTGCAAGTGGTCAGAGGATGGATCTATTCTTTATACCTCGAAAAGGAAGGACGCTCATTTATTTCTATCAAATAGTCTCAGTTTGGTTACTGCTCAAAAACATGTACTATCAGCTGAAAATAACTCAGAAGAAATGCCAAGTCCTGCGTATGCTTGAGCCTCTCTGAAAATCCATTGAAACTGACTTATTTACACTCCTTCTGCAAAAGAGGGGTCTGTGTCCGCACTTAAGGAAACTAGTCATAGGAGTAAACAGTTATCAAATTGCCAGCAACACTCTTGCAAATGCTCTCAACTTTATATGTGAGTCTCAGAACAGTCATTGTTTTTCTTAAAAGCCCTTAAATTTGGCTGGAATCCATTAATTTTCTAAGAATCTCAGGTTTCTTATAAATAAAATAGTAAACTTCTAGCCACTATGGTCCAGACTACTGCCTGAAAACACAACTTGACTGCACCCTAAAGCTTCCAAAGCCACAGACTACAGAGCAAACAACAGGAAGTGCATATGTATTTATCATTTAATCTCATTATTGTTAAGCCAGTGTAATGACTTTAGGGGGCTTGAATCACAATGTTTGAAGCAAATGGAATATAAATAACAATAATAACATTGAACTATCAAAAGCTGCCTCTTACAATTCAAGGTATTTTTAAACAGGCACCCAGACAATGTTCAGTTATTTTTTTAAATAGAAAATATCTCTTTAAAATATTGTAGACAAGCGAAATGATTGACATCTGCAAAGAAATACTACGGATTACAAGAAAAATATTTATTCTCCTCAGGCTTACTCTTTATTCTAGTAATGTCTTACTTCTCACTGACAATACTATGAAAATTAAACTTATACACATGTTGGGGACTCCTGCATCAGGGCCAAAGTTCTTCAGGTTCAAAAACCCCACACATTCTGGGAAAATGAGGGCAAACCCTGAGTTTCCCGAGCACATAGTTGGCTTATTTTCAGCTTGGGACTTCTTCAGGCACTGAAGACAAAACAGATCTTTAGCTTTCAGGATGGTCACAGAGTTTCCTACAGATGTCAAAGGTGCCGTCTGCCTTATGACAAGCTGGCCTGGATGACTTTTATTTGCACTTACGGAAAGACTGATGAGAGAAGCGTTAATTATGCTAACAGGCATCACACGACATTGCAGTCCTCAAAAGCAGCAAGTTTCGTAGCGCTCCATATGCTGCATGACAAGCCACACAGATATGGCACAGAAAGCACACAAAATGACCAAAGACTCATGTTACTAATGCTCTACAACCTGCAGAATATCATAAACTGGAAAGTAAGGATGATGTTTCATAATGCTTTGCAGATCACTCTATCTCTGTAATTCTAATACCTCAAGACCAGAGTCTGTATGAGTATTTAGAAAAAAAGGTGCAAGTGACCAGAAGTGAAATAAAGATTCAGACTTTGCTCAAACAGTGGCTATAAAGCTTCCAGCCTACTTAGACCCTGCAGACTTTTCCCTCTTTCAGAGAGAGTCAAGCACTAAGAAATGGGGATAGGGAGTTCTGAGGATACAGAAATCCACAGGAATAATCCACAGGAATTTATTTTAATAGCCATTGCTAGATACATACATACTAGAGAAAAAGTACATAATATAATTTACATTATGCTGGGATATTCTAAACTCGGACAACATTTATTTCTTGTAACGAAAAAATCTAATTGAAATGAGATTTGAACATAAAACTTAGCAGAAATGGATCAGCTCCTTTGAACTACACAATGGAAAAATAGTAGACAGTGAGATCATTAGTTAGTACATTGCAATAAGTTGGAAACAGAAGAGATGTCTGGTTCCCTTAAAATTATCGGCAGGTAATTTTTGGTCTGTTTGAAAGTCTTTGCCAAGGCAGCAAGACGACCAGAACTGATAGAAGGAAAAAAATCACTGCTACCTAACTAGCATAACAGCACAGGGACTTCTGAAGCTGTTAATTGACAAAATATCCTGACAACTTCCCACATTTCCCAGGAGCATCAAGTAAGGAAAATGTCTAGACATAGTACCAGTGATACCACAGAAGTCCCAAGAACACAAACATATTTTCTTTTAAACCTCTTCAAATTGATCATTTCTACTGCGTATCAAACAAATGGTTAGATTACTAAGAACACCTATAGGACTGCTCTGGGTCAGACAACCTCAAAAATTCACGAAAGGGCCAGAAGTGAACAACAGAATTCACACTGAGCCCCCTCAGCAACAAAATTAAGCTGAATGTGGGATACTGCTCATCAGTTATTTTGAATTTCTTTCATGCTGGCAAATGAAACTACTGTCTTTAGTACAGGCTCTTTGAATTACTGTCAGCTTGCACACCAAGCACAGGTTTTATATGAACGTTTTTGCATGTACAAACTCACATTTGAATGTGTAGTAATGCAAACATGCACATGTGCAATTGCAGGCAACAACCAGAGATCATTTCAGCCTAAATGTCTGCTTTTGTCCTCAAAATTCAAAAACTTTGGTGTTTCAGAACACCTCTGACAAAGACATTGGCTAAAAAGAATTAGCAAAGTGGATTTAAGATGGCAATTAAATAATTGTACATTACACAAACCAGCTGAGATATGAAAAAGAAAACTACAAATTTAGTACTAATGAAAACATCGTTTCTGCTTTTGAGTACAATTTGCTGATTTCTAAACATTATTTCCTCATTAAAATGAAGAAACAGAGACACTCAGTCACAATAGGTGTTGCTACCATCACATGCTTATACATAGATACTTGGACTATGTATACTAGGACTCCACCTTACCAGTCCTACTGCCCAATGAAGGTAGGGGAGGGAATGGAATGCATCAGCTTTTGTGATCATATGTGCTACTATCCTATGGATCAACCCCATCAGTAAACAGCAGTAGTAGATGATAAAGAAGGCACTTATCAGTCACTTACCATCCTGCTGATAGCATTTTGGGGCATCCCTCCTAACTTCTGTCTTCAAGGTCTGAACTGGAGATTAGTACAAAGGAGGCTGCTTTCTGTGAGCTCTAGACTGGATCTCTGCTTCCAATTGTTTCTGTTCTCCCCTTTTCTACATTTTTTATTTCTTCTATGGGTACAACTGTCTTCGCTTCTCAATGATGTCATCAGTCCTGTCATATATAGGTGTGTTCAGAATTCCACTGCCTCCACTTAACACTTCATAACTCACTCGTGTTCAGTCCCAAAGTATGGTATGTAGTAGCAACACCAGCAACCTTGTCTAGTAACATGTACTTAGGACGACAGCGAGATTCGATTACATCCAAAAAAGGAATGTGCCTAACTACTTGCAGACAGATGTATGGCACAAAGTTCCTATACAGTGATATACTGTACTAAGACCTAAACAAACTCCTGTTTGATCTTCCTGCCGGTCAGGCTGAAAGCAGGTCTCCCTAATTACAACACTGTATCCCTCCTGTGCTGTGGAAAATGGCAGCATTTTAGAAAATAAGGAATAATTAACATGGGAATTTTAACTCCAAAACTATATACTTTTGGTTCCTAGAAACACACTAGGGTACCACCAACTGCCTGGCAGCCAATACTGCTTCAGCAACAAGGTTAAAGCAAGTTGCTGTATCAACACCTTCTTGCACCTTACTTAATCAAATTAAGTTGGTGTTTGAACATAGATTATAAAGGGAATGAAGTAATTTGAAATACTCTATGGATAACCTAGAAATAAGTTAAAAATGAAGCTGCATATTTTCCTACAGATCAACATAGCTAGTTTAGGGTAACACCAGTAGAAGCCCCAACAATGCCAAATTCTTACAAGTTGAGACAAATAAACAAACAAACAAAGGTACCTCCAAGACATGTGGCTGAACAAGGAGTAAACCCAATGTATTCCCAGTCATAAATCACACTGCCATCTTCAGCATGTGAAAAAGCTGGTGGATAGGGGACAGGATCAGTGTCACAGGATGCCTGGTGACAGACTCGTTCTGTTGGTGGCTTCACATCTTCACATTCTTCCTCAGGCAGTTCAACCTCAGTCTGAGTAAATGAGAGAAGAATTCGGCACTTCACCTCTCGCACTTGTATGCCATTGCCACATGTGGCACTGCATGGAGACCAGGGCTCAGGAATAAACCTGCAAAGAATCACAGTAGAAACTTTGTCATTTTATTCCATATAATTGTTTCTGTGTGTGCACAGTTAAAACATAAATGTATGTTTACACACAAAGACAACAATACATAATACTATTTTGTTTCAAACTCCTTCAGTGGGGAAAAAAAAAGGGAGAAACTCCAGGAAGACATATCTATACAATATAAAATAGCTCCCCAGGTATACAGACTTAGGCATATGCCAAAAGCATGCTTGCAGTTTGCTTAAATCTGAGGAAGACCATCACCTTATGCCATACTAATAATCAGCAACCTGAGAGAAGAAAAGCACTTTCCAAACCTAGCTATCTCCAGTGCACACCCCCGCAGGCTGCACTTCAGATTTCATCTTGTAAGAAGCTTCTCATCTTCTATAAAGATATCTAACTGGCTCTGTCTCTAATCCATCATTTTTATTCGAAAGAATTTATGCTCCTGATGAACTATAATAAAATTTTATTTTACAGATCATGGAATTTACTGAATAAGAGGAGGTTTTAGTCTGTGATATGCTCTGATTTTGAGGGTCACATTAATATCTGATAGTAATTTTCAAAATGACCCACTCTAGCCAAGGGGCTGAATTTCATTAACGAAGTCATCCTCTGTGGCTCTGGGGTACAATTTATAAGAAATCAAATACAGAGTATCATAGGGCATTTTTTCAAAAGGTTGACGTTGCTCTTTATTATATGCCCAAATGCAGCTGATGACCAAAACACAAATGGGAGATACAAGAGGATGTATTTGACCAATGCTAAAAACATTTGGAAGGAAAAATCCAACCTAGGATCCAAAGATTTTCTCCTTATCTTTGACTAAGAACTATCTTTCTCTTTACTGCAGGAAAGCTGCCCTTACAAATATAGGAACACTTGTGTAAGACAAAAATCAGAATTTATGCTCTGCACACACAGAAAGAATCAAAAAATGTCAACTCAGTGTGGTTGATTCTGTAGACAGTTTATCATCTTGAGCCAATAACTTCTTGCCAGTATATACAGAGGAAGAATCAAATAGAAGAAAAGAGAACAGATGAGTGGGTAACACACAAGGATACTCTAAGTCCTCAGGGTAGTCACCTAAGCTGTGCCTGGGACATAGCCCAAGACAGACTGTCTCCTCTGGAAAAGACTATTCCCATTTCCAATAAAGGTTACAAGATAACTGGTTATTCTTTAAGGAGCTGTTGATGAAATACTTTTACAAGTCTACTATGAAGATAAAGATGTCAAATCCCATCACTTAAAAGTTTCCTTTCCTGTTCAGAGCCTCAGAATTTTAGAGCTCACTGGTCCATGACAGACCTTAGTAAAGGGTGCAGTATCCCCAGCTCCTCTTGAAACCAAGGAGAACTGTAAGTGCTCATACAAGTCTGTGCAAAAAAATAAGTGTAAGTCCATTTGTAGTTATGTACCTAATTGGAAAAATAAAACTGATGGACATTTATAGTTGAAAAGAGCTGGCTGGTGTTCTGACCACATGTAACAGTTGACAGTCTGAAAGCAAATAACTTTTTTGGTAGAAGCATGACAGCAGCATACCAGAAATTAATGCTAGTTTTGTGTACTGTTAGTTGAGTGCATTAAGACATTCCAAAAATAATGTATGATGCTTTCTTTTGAAATCCTGTATAAACGAAAGGAAATTCTGAACCACAGCAATCCTTTCATTCAGCAACCAATTGATTTATAAAGGAACTCAAAGTTCTAAGCATTTTTTCTATGGCTTATAGCAAGCCTATATTCTAATTGAGGTTTTCCTGTTGAATATTAGTGTCTGGTATTTTTCAGCAAAGTGCAAGATAAAAAAACACCCCCAATATTTTTTATTCTACCTTGGCATTTGCTAAATCAGTCACATGACTATTTGGCTCTTAAAATCCTAAATAATAGAACTTTTCAAAAGATGACCATGTTAAAGTCACACTTCAAGTATCTTCAACGGAAGCCAATGGAGATTGCTAACACACATTTAAAGCAAGGAGCTGAGCAAGGAAGTGACTGGACTGTGAGAGAGCTCCAGAGCAGAGCATTCATCTGACTTTTGAGATCAGGCAGAAGACTTTTTTTATTTTTAATATATACACAACCAAAACCTGTGGCAGATCACTAAAGCAAACTCCATCAGCCTCAGAAGTGATGTATTTTTTAGTCAGTGGCATTCACAGCACACACATGGTAATGCTTTGGACACAATAAAAGCAAATTCACTTTGCCTTTGATGGGCATATACTCAGAGTGTGCTCATGCCTTGCAGCTTATCAGGAACATATAATGGAACGATAGGATGGTGGTAATGGAAAAGTTTTCTGAGTTCTGTAACTGAGTTTGTAGATGAGACTCCTTTTCTGATAAATAAAAGGAAAAGAATGGAAAAATGCAAATCTAAGCAGGCACAACTTTTCAATCAGCATTTTTGTACAGTCATTCTTCCCAGTGCAACATAAAAATTAAATGCTAAACTCATCTGCACAGGTATCAGTGATGTACACACTACAGAAGTGTTGTAGAATATGTCCCTGCTGCAGCGTTATCAGTCTTACGCTAATGGAAATGTGCATTCACCTGGCACACTCTGAAAAAGCCAGTGTAAGGTGACCTGGAAAATGAAGCAGTGGCCTAAACTATTGATGATAAAACTGGGACAGAGCAGCCCAACCCAACCAAATCAAATCTGAACTGAAAACGTAACTCGGTGCAGCCTTCGGTATCTTTCTAAAGACTTTCTTAATTTTTTGTTATTATTGTTGTTTTCCTCATGCCTGCAGCTCTTGCTTCCAGTTAAGACAGGAAATGCCTAAATCCTGGAAAAAAAAAATGATAAAAAATGCCACTCTTGTGATATTTCTAGTCCAACCCTACTGTGCCAAGGGACCTGGATAAGAGTTTGCAGCAGCATCTAAAATGCTGGCTGCTTACCGAGGCAGAACTTCCATGGTGCAGGCACCCTACCCCTCCCTGAAGCACCACCCTTGCCCCCAGTAAGCAGAGTTGCACTGCCAGGTTCTATCAGCCTAGACTGTAACGTGCTGGATGAAATCATCAGTCCATTGTCAGAGAGGAACCAGTGAAAAATGTGTAACTCCCTATCACCAAAGGCACAATGGGGACATTTACGTGAAAATGACTCAAACACAGTGATCAGGAGCCTTTAGAAGAGACACCTCATTTCACATGCAGTGAATGCAACTCCACAAACCTAGTGATTATCTTTTAGCTCAGGTTGCTGGAAAAAAATATACCAGCTTTTGAAAGCATTTTAGTTTTGCCCTAAGCCGTGACAGGGTAAGGCAGTTGAAGTGTCTATTTCCTTAACTTACAATTAATAAAAAGGATGCAAAAACCTTGCTGGAGCTTCTCTGCGAATCCCACTGTAACTAAGAAGGCTCGAGGGAAGAACATTTAAAATAATGATTGGTATCAACTGTCATCACATTCCACAACTGCAAACTAAAAAGGTCAGACCTACATTTTTCTTGGCCTCACTTTAAGGGCAGTCATTTTTTATTTTGCTGCTAATAAAAAAGAGAAGCTTTTGAATGTTCCCCCTCTCTGTAAATTCAGGACACCAGCCGTGGTAGACCACAGCAGCAGAAGTATTTATCTTCCACAAGCTACTTTTGGCATATCCATCACTTGTGGGTTCTAAAACACAGCTGCATTTATTCTCTTATTCATTATCAACTAAAATATCACACAAAAACACAGAAAGACAGTTGTAAGAAAAGGATGGACTAGAAGTTGAGACTTCATATTGTGGTTTAAGTTTGGATGACAAGAGAATAACTAAAATTAAAAGCGATGACATTTTACCAAGGAAATCATAAGCCCCCCGCGAGGCAGAGGTGGGCCATGAGTTATCACTGCGCCTTGTGTAAATTACAGAAAACAAAATTAAACCGTTTCAAACCAGAGGGAAATCTTGTTATAATTTACTCTGGCAGAAGTTACAACCTATTGTTACAGTTTCTTTTTAAATCCTAAACCCTGACCCAAAAATCTTACTCCAGCTGGAAAAGACTACAGCAGTTAGGGCACGAGATTCAAAGCATCTATTGAGAAACTGCTCAGGTTCCAAACTGTTGTCTACATGACCGACAGGCAATGTGCAAAAGGAATGCAGTCAAGGATCAGTTATTTCTCATTTCTTCTTACCTGACAGCTTCCTTAGAAGAATAAAGAGCATGTGGCAGCACAAGACAGGTAAAAAGAAACTAATGGGGAACCTGGCTGCAGCACTAGAGCTGTCTCCCAGGAGAGCCTAGAGTACCCAGACTAGGAAACCACAGCACCTCAGCAACACCTCAGTAAAGAGAAGGATTGTAGAGGAGAGTCATCAGCCACAAGTGGTTGGAGAAACCTGAAGATGCCTCTGGAAGTTGTGAAGGAAAGAGTCTTAGGACAGATGAGGATTGTGAATGAAAGATGAAGAAAATCTAGGTCTCCAGAGTACGTGAAGAAGAAAAAGACCCAAGAAAGTGCAAAACTGCACAGCTGTGACAGGACATGCACTGAGCACTCGAACACATGGCTGCATTCACACAGTGAGGCTGCAGTGGAATACATCGGTCATGTCTAGGAAGGCATGAATAACCGTTTTCTTTGCGAGGACAAGGTACAAGGGAACCCATTACACAGTTTCCGGCTCAACTCTATTATATTCTAAATATACTGTGAGCTAGCATGCTGTGTCCCTGCCAGTCCTCCCTGCTTGTTCTGTCAGACTGCTGCTGAAGGATCTTAAAAATCTCAAGACTACATTAGCTTATGGTTGCCATAGCATGATATTGAAATGACAGAGGTCATTTTCTTTATAGCTTGATGCTGAATCCTCTTTAGCATGGACTCATATACCTTCATTCTGATATGCTGAATTCAACAGGCACATTTGATTGCATCACCCCCTTCGACTATCACGCTATTTTTATACCTTTGCTACTACCCTGCTTGAATTCAGGGCCACCAATTTGGAGAGTGAAATAACCACTCACAGTAGGTTGACACTTGACTTGCGAGGCTAGAGCAGTGAAAAGTTTAAAGCACAGTCACCATAACAAACACCTGTTTGGCAAGAGGTTTCTTCTGTGAGTCAGTGCAGGTGTAAAGATTTTATTACTCATGATCACACCTGTTCGTGCAAGTGTGCCAAAAATCAGGAATAGCTAGACAGAGGAAGAAAAATAAGAAGTTTTCAGGCACGCTCCACTCTCAGACCAATAATAAATCTGAAGCAACTTCAGTAAGCTCATCTAAATGGTTTTAAACTAACATTACTGCAAATGAGTGCAGAATTTGGCAAAGCACAACAAGATATTGCTCAAAATCTCCCATGAAAGCCTTATAGAAAGTTACTACTTTCTAGAAAGTTATATGCTATATATCGGATTTATTAGATACATATATCCATGAAGCATACACAGGGGATATAAGCAATTGTGTGGATGCCCTAACATACAAGGGACAGGAACAAGTGCAGGTGGATTTAAATTATGCTTTCATCCTCAGGACTTAAATATTGTGAGGCTTACCCCCATCAGCTTTTAAGGGAACTCACAAAATCCAGATGTTATTTCACACATGCGTGTGAAGTATCACAATTTACCCCCACAGATTCAGCTAAGTTCAGAGATCAGCAGGTTTTTCTCACTTTCTTTATGCATTGGGCTCACCCCCCAGGGAAATGCTGGCAACCCTACAAAGTACCTCTTAGTTTTTAATACAGCCACTACATCCTTGAGGTAACAGCAAAGGCTGGGACAGAACTGAATTTACTTAATTTACATCTGCTGAAATGCTTCCACATGCATTAATTAGGCTAAATTAAGATCCCTTTGCATTGCTTGAATGGTACAGGGACACTACAATAGACCAGCTCTGCATCATCCAGAACAGGAGCTCCAGTAGCAAAGCTACTAAGATGTAAAATTAGCAACAGCTCACAACGCAGCTCATGTCCCAAGGACGGCCAACTGTCAAAGCGAACTGCATAGCAACAGTCATTCCAGATGATCTGCAAAATGTGCCGGAAATGTTTCTTTACTGTAAAAGACAATGTACTTACGTTGGCTCTTCTGAGACTTTTATGGTCTCTTCCATTTCATGTGCCTGTTTAAACCACGGCAATTTTGCTTCCACAGGAGGTTTTTCTGGTAAAGAATAAAAAATCAACACAACAAAAACATTCAGAAATTCCTCCAAAAATCAAAACAATATGTAAAAGTTAGTATTATTCATCTTAGCACTTCACACTTTACATTGCCTACTGATCTAATGCTTTTGAATATACACTGGACAATAAAACATAATATACAAGAAAATCTCCTCATGATGTTTGAGCTCCATTCTGACACACTTCTTTACTGAAAGGGTACCAGTAATACAATTTTCATTCCCGTTTAATCTTTCACTTCCTTCCCCCATCTTCCCCAAAAGCAGTTTCTAGTAGATTGTAGCTTATATCTCAGTGTAATGGGTCATTGTCATAATTTAAGTTTATAGCCAAAAAGAAGCCAGAGCATAGTAAACACACATTGCTTCCCAGCTAGATTGGCTTCATTAGAAAATATGCACAGAATTATTCTTTTTCCTGAGTTAGCCAGCTATCCCAAACCAGGAAATTAATTTAAAAACCAACACTGGCTTCTTTTATCTGTCTATACATCCTATACTTCTGTAGTGCTTTTTCTAGGAATACTGTAAGCCAACTGAGGATCTGTTCCTCCTAATTTCAGATAAACCCCAGAAGAAGGTTCTTAAATATTCAGAGCTAGTTTCTACTTCATGGCATAACCCTGAATAGTTTTCTCCTTGAAGAATTCTCTAAAGTTTAAAACCAGTCTGAAATAGGATTGTCTACAGATTTCGCTTTCTCTGTGCAAACCTCTATGGTGAGTTGTGAAGGTCTGAAGTACAGCCTTTCAAATAGAAACTGTAAGAATAGGAGTAGCACACACTAAAATGGTCGAGAGGGACAGAAATGAGCAAGTGACAAGATACACTGGTTTTCCCACCCCCCCATCTGTGTTTTTTCTTTTCACCTTCCCACCTACTGTTGTATGCCTTACCAACTCTTTCAGAGAATATCTGTCAATTTACATCATTGTTACAGCCCTCTTAAATATGCAGATATGGAGAAGAGAGAAGGCAACCAGTTTGAATGTAACTTAATGAAGTGATGAGTCCCGCTGAGAATGTGGACACACTTAATGAGATGCAAATGAGCAAGATCCGAGGAGATACGTATGGAGTATCATTCCCATTTCAAGTGTTAGTGAACAACTCCCCCTCCCCATGTTGAACTCATTACTTCTAGTTTTCCCAGTCTGACTAGGCTGTATAGATTCAGTTAGCATGTTCACCTCGTGACAGTCTGGCCACATCATCAGCAAAAAATATTAGCAAGGCACTTTTCCTAGCACCAATAATTAAAATGCTTGTTTCTGCCAAGACTGAAATAAGTCCTAGTAAATTCTAGATACTTCTTCTGGCATTTCTGAAAAAGGTTACCAGGGGCTTTTAATTCTCCTAACAAAAATGTAAAACAATAACAGACCCAGACAAAATTCCAGTTACCTTTTGGCTTGTAACATGGTATTGGCACGATGCACTCTTCTTTTATGTGAAGTTTAAGTTGTGGATTACAGCCACCGACGTGCTGCCCGCGGTGGTCAATGCACAGCACTACTCGGTAACGCAGGCCTCGGCCACAGGTCACTGTGCACTGCAGGAGACAATGCAACCACCTCATACTGTTTCTTTTTTATTATGTTTACTAATACTGTTAAAAAGCAAGTTAGAAGTACTGATGATGTGTTCGCCAAAGTTTTTCCACAATCAGTGAGGTATCAGCCGTATGAATTTGCCCCTGCATTGCCAGGTGAATAAAGAAAAGGTTGACACTGGAAAAAATGTCTTAAGTTTTGGGAATGCAAGTGATTTCTCAGGGTTCTGTAAAGCTTATCTGATTGGCAACAGTCTGAAACAGAGGTGGCTATGTACTGAGAATATACTCTCTCACAGTGGTCATTTTCAGTTAAAGCTGGGTCAGACGTGCTGCAAGAACAGTTTCCTCACTACATGTTAGTGATGTCATTTGGATGAACTAAGGAACTACAGAAGTGTTGAGCTATCTGACTGTATCAGACAACTACAGCCAAGATAAGTTGGCTTTATATTCTTGTTACTATAATGAAAGGTAAGAATGCTGGAAAATCACCCTCGCAGACTTGTCAGCCCCTAGACAGACATGCCTTTAGCTATTATATGCAGTGAAATATTACATTTATCGAGAACTGAGAGACAAATGACCTGATTGCAAAGGGGTCTGACCTCTGGCTCTCATTTCTCCTCCGTGTAAAGCAGGAATTCAACAGGCATAAATAATCCTATATGGATTTTTCTCCACACGGACATGTTAACATTTTGATTATCTGGCCAAATTACTTAGCACAAACTTCTCCTAATCAGTACTATGAATTATGCTTGCAGGGCTATCTTTTTCTAATAGCCCTGTGCTCACAAATACATGGTAAAACAAGACTAGAGGCTTTCTTTAGAAAACAAAAATAAAGGTCCAAATTACTTTTCAACTTACTTGAGACCATTCCATTGCAACCCATTTAGGGCAGTCAAATAAATTGCAGGTTTGAATTACTTTGGGCTTAGGGGCATACATGCACTTCCATTCTTCCACTTGCAGTATCTCTCCGTGAATGGTCTCCTCTACACACACAAAACTTCTTCTCTGAATACCACCTCCACAGGAAACTGAACAGGCAGTCCAAGGGTTATGTTCCCACCTGGAAAAAGAACTCGCATATATTAAAAATAAGGCCATTTTTTATTCCACTAACCTCTATTAAAAGTGCAAAATACTGAATTCAACCTTAGCGTCATTAAAACCCAGTGACAGTTTGGTTGCTGGATTCTTAGCACACGCTGAATAAAAATACATTGAATTACAGAACTACCTTGCATTATTCCAGACTTAAATTTATGTGCAAAATGAGAGAAAAACAGAACTACAGATTTCACAAAATAACTACAAGTCTTATTCTCATACATGAGTTAAAGACATTAAATACACTGAGTTTGATTACTGGAATGATTTTAGTTGCAAATAGTCTAAATCCTCTAAACAGAATATTTTTCAGTTAATTCACATAGTCACATACTCCTATTACTATTGTCAGAGACTGAGAATCATATGTGCTTGAGACTGTATGAAGTCCACAGACAAAGACAGATGTGGCTGTGCTGACTGAGGGTGTTATTGCCCAGTTGCTCATCACTGCCCACATCATGCAGGCTACCTCAAAAAAGTCTCTTCATGCAAGAGCTTTACTGGGCACTCTGATACTTGCTTTGGGTAAACCCAGCCATTTCATTTCAAACTGTCTTCATCCCTAAGGACTGTGAGCAAATTAAATTGTGACAGCTACCATTTGGCTGGTCATCACTGAAGTTCTGCAAGAGTTCTCCACCCTCATTAAAATGCTGTTGAATGACTGTATTCACACTTTCCAGCTTGCTTCCAGCAAAAGGCAGCTGCTCATCCATGTCAGCTGCTTCGGCTAACCTCACTGATTGCTCCCAAAGCAGGGCTATGAACAGATTAAGGAAAGTCCACACAGCCCTGTCAACCAGAAGAGCTGTGGGGTAATAGCCTCCAACAGAGGGATGATAAACAACCTGCTGGGAGGGAATGCCTTCAGAATGGACATCTATCCACAATTTTAGACCTAACCACAATAAAGATGGAAATTGCTACACCACCTGAAGCAAGAATTACATGGCGGTTTTTAGGTTACAAACTTTGTTCCATTTATCTCTTGGTCTTAGTATGAATGTACATTTAAGCAACCATTTACCAACAAAAACTTCAATAATGTCCTGCTTTTGTCATGTTTAGAGATAACAAGCTCCTATCATAGCATTTGTCTATAGGTTCCACTGACCCACACACAATTTTTCCTCACTCTTCACCTATTATCTCTTGCTTCTTTCCCACCACCCACCCAAATCAAAGCAAAGCCCTGTGAAATGACTGAGTCTAGCAGCACATCCTATGGTTCATCAATGTCTTAGTTTAAAACTTATTCCTGTTACAAATGCAGGGGCTCAGAAAGGATCATGAAAAAAATTACAGGCACTATGAACAATGGACTTGTCAAGTACTTCAGTATCCCACCAAAATCAATTCATCAAGAGTAACTTAGCTATCATAAAGGAAGTCATAATCTCAGAGTAGATGAAGCAAAGGCCTATGAATCAAAGATAAGTTTAAGTGACTACTACTCACTTTCTATGATCCCGCAGGTAAATCAAGGACACTTCCTATTTTAAGCAATTCATTAAACTGCCTACAAAAACATATTAATCATGCTTAAGCTCAACAAAAGAATGAGACTACAAGATAGAGCAAGCCATGAAACATTAGCCATAGAGCATATACTTGAAAACATGCAGAATAAAGCTGTATGTCCCAATAAGATACCATATGACAAGTACAAAACACATTTGAAGAGTAACAGTTACACTTCTCTGCCTTAAATGAATGACCAGTGTTAACTCATTTCCCTTAGAAAAAGTTAGAAACTGCAGAGCAATTAACTGTACAATGAATTAGCAGCTTATGGATTTATATATATATGGCTCACAGTGCTATATATAATGCTAGCCTTGCGAGTGTTTATAGCATGAAGTTTTATAGTTGTTTTTCTTTATCTCATCAGTTTCGAACACACTCCAGATCCCATACTCCCATAAGCATTTTCAAGATGGAGTGAGGTCCATGGCTACTGGGGAAAGGGGGGTTCTTGGGCAAGCAGTCAAGGAGATACTTTCCAGAACCCACAGCTGTCAAGGGATCCTCAACAGTCCAACAAGTCTGAAATAAATGGAGGCATTCCAAAAGCTTTAAAAGAAAATTTTCATCCTGGGAAATTTTCCTATTTATTTCAAAAGAATTCTCCATCTGTAAAAATATTTCAGTGGGGCATTTACAACTCTAGCCACAGGAGAACTCTTTCAAGATCTTGTGGTGTGCACCATGACTTTCCCACAACTTCCTCGTGTGAATGGGAAAGTAGTGGTAAATGCCACAGGACTGCAAAGCAGCCCTCCACATGGCCCTCGTGTTATGTAGGAGGTGTGATGTATGACTGCTGGTCAAGGTGAAGGAGCCCGTACAGTTTTGCTCAAGCATAGCTACAGTACTTCGGTTTTCTGCCTGCTTTGCAAGAACACTCATGGATTAGCATGTAAGAAACAGGTAAGAAAAGGCAAAAAGAAAACGTGGAAAAAGCTCCAGCAGAACTGGCAGAGACTAATGCATTGCAGTTACTTGACAGGCAACAGCACAGAGAAAATACATCCTGCTACACTGAAGCGAGACCTGTACCTGTGCTGGACCAGATTCACCTCATGATGCATGGATGCAAAGTGGCTGTTTCAGCTGTCCTTTTCTTTCAGAAATTCCAGCAAGAAAGGGTGCTTTTTTATCTTATGATTCTTTATGTGCCCTCCCAGTGTAACACAGCCTGTTTCCTCTCTCTCCTTCCTCCTGACACCAACTCTGTGCCCTACTTGGCAACCTGCTATCTTACAGTTCTTACTCCTGAGCATCACCCAGGAAGACCATGATACCTTCTGACAGGCCACACTGAGGTGTCGAAATGAGGTGAGCCTTTGTCTGTAGTTCTCAGTGTTTGAAATAAGAGAACCTGCCCACAGTTTTACTGCAGACAATCTATCTCACCACAGTGTCATGCAAACGTGCTGAGCACGGTAAAGCACAGAAAGGGGGATTAAATTTCTCTTCCAACTGGCCTCCAAGCCTTGAGCAGTTCAGAAGATGAAATACTCATGTAAATAAATTGTGCTGAGTTCCAGAGGAGACCTTAAGTACAAAGGAATTGGCAGAAAAAATGGAAGGGGAGACACGCAGAATGTAATTATCGAACTTTGCAGGATCCACAACAAGCATAAATTGTTACAGAAATAAACTATGACATTTATATCAGCTGCAATCAGTAGCTCCACTGAGCCGTGCAAGTCTATGATTTCATTCGTATTACTTCATATCTTTGCTTCTTTAGAAAAATACACATTATTCATTTCATGACATAATAAAGCAGAGGATCAACTTAGATAAATATGCATCTAACTCCATCAACTATAATTCTTCACATTAACAGTAAATCCAGCTCAATGCTTTTTAGTCCCAACATTCTTCACAGTACATGTAAGCCTTCCAGAGATTTACATTCTTGTCATTGATTCAGGTAAATAAATAAATGACAACAAACTCTGCTCTGACAACTTAATTTTAGGTAATAGATATTAAGACAACTCAGTATCTTTAAAGGGACACGTCAGCCTTGATGTCAATAGAGTGAGTGTAGGTCTAATGAATGGCAGAAAAATGAGACCTCTCAATGAAGAAAGAATTTCTAGTCCTATAATAGAGATAGACCTGTTCTATGAAAGAATGTATTCATTTCATACATCTTCAAAACAAAACCCTTTCATTTCATTCATCATTAAGACAAGAATTTATACATGCATTTTAAAGGAGATGCTCTTCCCAAAACTACAGCAGAAGAGAGCTTAGGGGAGACAATTCTTTATTCTAAAGTCTTCCACACTGATATTTTCAAGAAAAGCATATTAATCTTAGTGTTAATCTAATCATTCAGAGCACACTGAAATAAATCACAAATTTAAAAACATGTACAAGATTGTTATAAACTTGCTCTCCTGTACAGCAAAAAAAATCTGATGTTCCATGATTTTAATAATCAAATACTATGTTTAAAGTGAAAATTGTGCTAATGCTGACACATATGCTACCCTGAATATACATACCGAGGAAGTGGCTGGAAGTGATCATAGGGCATGATTTCTTTAAATCCATCACTGTCAAAAGAAATAAATATTGCATCATTATTTCTCATACCCGAGACTGTACACCAAGTATCTATTTTTACATGATCATGCTTAAAGTAAGCAATTCCCAATGCGAAATGAGGGAATCTTACATCCACTACACATCACCCCTGTGGCAAACAATAACTTGAATAACCTTACCTTTCCTGCACAGAAAGGGATTTATTCCCCATAGAGTTCCTCCATTTTGTACCATCCAAAAAATAAAATTAAATGAACAAGCCTTTAGCAGAGACATTAATTATCAGCAATTTTTTAGGACTGTGCTACTTTATTCTCAAGAAAAGTTGTCTACTTACACCTGTAAAAGACCACTGAGGACCTCAAGTGCCAGTGACATAAATGCATCACAAGATTAATCCTAGATAGGTCTTCAATGGTGCTTAGGACCTTTCTAGAACTGCATAGCATAGAGCATGCATATATATATATATATATA
>NW_009926376.1:0-22652 GCF_000696875.1 Nestor notabilis
ATATATATATATATTTAATTATAAGTGTGTGTATCTATACACATATACATGCATATACATGTGCATGTACGCACATATACACAGAAATAAGAAGAATCCAGCTCACAGAATTGTATTATTATCATAGATCATACTTGGCACTCCTACAGAGAATAGCGAAAAATACATGATGAGGAAAAAAACACCAGCCACCACCATCATTTGCAATAAGGCCTAATATGTCTTTATTGCAATTGTAATCACTGCTTAAAGTTTCTCTGAATTGATTAATACTGCATACTGCCATATAACAGATACAGATCTCTGATATGCAGTCATATTTTACGTACATAGCAAACTACAATGTGATGTGATAAAAATGCTATTAAGCATTTATGAAAATAATATCTGAAGATAATAACTCTATGGATCTAGTTAGCTTATGTTTTCTTTGGCAACAGAGGTGATAATGAAAACTCCCATCATCGGCTATCTGTTCCCACCCAATCAATTCCGATTATAAACAGTTTATGAAGCCCCCGTCCATAAAATGCTGCTAAGTTATTAAACATAAAGTGGAAGGAGGGAGAATTCTATGCTATTGAAAGCCACTGCAGTCCAAAACCTAAATATTTTCAGTGGGTGGACCTTTCATGGAAGTAAAAAAAATAAAACAAAACAAATCCAAAAATACAATGACTATGCATCACAAAAGCTGGTTATGGCTAATTGTCACTAACTAAAAAATAGAATTTGTATTAGGCAATGTGATTCAAAGATTCCACAGAGGATGCTAAAATTGGAAAGTATGTCTCTTCTATGCCATTCTGCTTCACAGAAGATTTGTTTTCTTAGTATGATTTTTGTTTGCAGTGGGATTATAAATTTAAGAAACTCCCCTCCTTCTACAGAACATGAGCACAATATTCAGTACTTCAATTCATCTTAAAGAAAGAAGTTTGCATTCACAAGTTTGTGAAGACAATGGAGACAAAAACATTTCTGTGAAACAATACTGATGTCTACTAGACTAAGAATTAAAATAAACTTTTAAAATAGACAATTTCTGTTGAGGGAATGTTAATGCAAAATAGAGCTGTCAATTTATTGAAGGGGTTGCTCTTTTTGCTTCCCCTCATGCATTATTAGCTGACTAGTGGTGGTCTTTAAGAAAGGAAGTAAAAATGTTGCTTCTCACACATGAGAAATAGAGAACAAGTAATAAATAATAATTGGAAACCAAGAACAGCAGACAAATGCTTTAATCTCAGAATACTAATAGGTTCCTGAGTCATTTGTATGTTAGCTGGCTTGCAAATTATAACATACCTAGCAAGGTCAAAGAAGAACATAACATGAATGGGAAAATGCTATATAAATGTATGTACTAAACGATGCTGTTATTTACAAAATATAATCCTGCACTGCAAAACGCACAGCAAGGGTATGATTAATACATTAAAAAAAATTACATAAGATTTCTGAATAGTTTACTTGGAAGGAGTAAAAATGTGCAGTTTCCCCCACATGTCTTTTAACACAGTCTTTCTGTTTCTGTGTTCGTGAACACTAACTGCAGTATAAGCATACATGTCCAGCATTTCAGCACACAGGCTACTCTGTACTGGGTCTGGCTGGGATGGAGTTAAGTTTTTTTCATAGCAGCCCATATGGTGCTGCACTTTGCATTTGTGGCTGAAACAGTGTTAGTAACACACCAGTGTTTTAGCTCAACAGTGCTTCCACAGCATCAAAGGTTTCTGTCTTCCCATTTCTTCCCCCACCCCCTCCCGCCAAGCAAACTGGGGCTTAAGAGGCTGGGAGGGGACACAGCCAGAACAGCTGATCCAAATTGCCTAAGAGGATGTTCCAAACCATATGACACTGTGCTCAGTAGCAAAAGCTCAGGGAAAAGTGAAAAAACGAAGGACATTCACAGCTATGCTCTTTTCCCAAGCACTATTAGAAAATGCCTGCTGATGGGAAGAAGTGAATTACTTCCTTATTTTGCTTTTCTTGCAAACACAGCTTTTGCCTTCTTGATTAAACTCATTATCTCAGTCCAGAAGTTCTATCACCTTTGATTTTCTCTCCATCCCACAGGAGAGGGAGTGAGCAAGAGGCACCATGGGTGTTTGGCCACTGGTCAGGGTCTGCTCACTACAAACTCAGATTAGAATTAGGAAGAATTAGAATTTACATTTTTATTCCTGTGTTTCTTTACTTACTGTATCTTCAACTGCAAAGTTTGTGGGGTTTGTCTGTTAAATCTACAATCATAAATGGCGAGTGTCTACTTATATCATGTTATCCCAGAGACTGTATGAAATTACTCTTTAAATTTAAAAAATAATGTACATAAAACCAACGAGAGCACTAAAATGAAAAAAAAAGGCTTGTGTAGAAATAGAAAAAAAGTTGTGTATATTTCACATTTCCAAGGATCCACAAAACGTTTCTATTCAGTACTGATAAAATATGGCATCTAAAAAAAAAAAATGGAAATAACTTATTTTTATAGTAAAAATGGAATATCAAGCAGTAACCTCAGCTATGAATTGGATCATACAGTTGCAGATGATGGAAAAATGGAGATAAGTGGGTAAAAAATTGTCTCTTCCTTCCGAAAATTATTTCACATCCTCCTGTCAGCTGCATTTCCTGCTACAACATCTCTTGCTCACTTATTATATGCTTAATTTGGCTACTCACTATATGACAAATCAATGCAAATTACGCTTTTTCTGCCTATACCACTATTTATGGTCCATCAGATTATTATTCCAGGATTGAGATGACTGTTGAACTCACTCAGTTGATGATGTTTGTTGCATATTGGTTTGCAGATCCTAGACTAGCAGGAGGTCTAGCAAGGAGATGGATAAGGAGGCGAGCTGAAAGTGGAAGGAGCTGAAAGATGGGTTAGGAAATGTGTGTGGGAAAAAAATAAGTTATCTATAAGAACTAAAACAAAGAAGACAGCAGATTAACTCAGCCTAAAGAGAGATAATTATAACAGACTTTCAACATACATAGCACCACTGTCACTCATTCAAATCAAACACCACCTAGTTTTACCTGGAAACCTAATAAATAAAGGTACACGGTTAATGGAATAAATATATCTTGAATACCTCACAGTAGCCATGTGATGGGTTGCTAGTAAGGAATGCAACGTATTTATTCTCTTTTGCCTGATGGCAAAAATACAAGACCTTTTAATGACAAAAGCCTTCATGCTCAACAGTGTATGCAGTCGTGTTGTGGCTATTCTAGGGATGCCTCTCTCATCTCTGGTTCTGGATACAGATGGTCTTCCTCAGCCTTAACTGCTCAATGTGACTGAAAATCACAGAGCTCCACTTCCATTACTTTTTACCTTCCCTCTTGCTCTGCTTAACAGGAAGCTTGATTGGAATTATTACTGGAACTAATTGGTTTTTCAGTAATGTCCCTTTGACAAACCATTTTTTTTTCTTAAGTGGAGACAGTTTGTAGGTTAGAAAAATTACAGCTCAACAATGGAGCCCTTAAAGCAATAAACCTCTCGTGCTAGGTCTGAACTGTCCCCTTTATGAGTTGCTTTTTAATATTGGGTTGAAAAAAGCAAGAAAGAAGCAAATGTATAAACTGCTAATAGCAACCTGGTGTAGATCCATACAAAACATTAATAATCTAATCAGAATTCATAAACAGAATTCTGCAGGTTTTTTACAATGTGTTACACTGATATCAATAAAGATATAAAACCAGAAGGAAAGACATAGAAAACTATAAAGATCTGCCAAATCTGTGAAACTGCTGAGATAGCTTAAACAGTCATTTCATTACACTCTGAGATCACTTCCTCACTCACAAATATGTTGCTTTTTAGCCTGTAAAGTAAGAGATAAAATAAATCCATAGTGACTTTTGAACATGTGAATAGAAACATTTCTGACATTTCAATTTACAGATGAAGTAAACCATAATGCACAAAATATTTCAATGTTTTGTTAAATTGCTCACTTGCCTCCATTTGCTAGACAACAAAAGCATTTAAAATGATAACTAGTATGTAACATTATTAGGTTAGAAAGTATGATTTACTAGATCACATTTTACATGCAGTTTTTAAATCCATCATGGCATAATAATCAATCAGTGACCTATCCAATAGACCGAAGAATAAGATGACTGAGGTGGGCATGGCAAGCTGCATATGTGCATACATACATGTGTATATATATACTTTATTTGTCTTTTGATCACTACATTGAACAGTGTCAGGAGATTTTTTCACTTTTATTTAAAATCAATCTCAGATATGACTGGTGAACTTGAAACTACAGACATAGTTCATTTACATTTCAATCCAAAGCAGGAGTAGGGTGGCAGGAGTAAATAATCTTTCAGGAAAGATATTATTAACAGTGACAGTGCATAGCAATTAGATAAACTTGACATATAGATTAAAAAAAATGTATAGAATATGGCTGAACACCATAAAAATCTTGACCGTTCTACCAAATCCTACTGTTAAATGTCAACAAAAAAAAAAGAATGTTTATCTGTCACTATCTTGGAGCAGATAATGAATTTCTAATGTTAAAGGTTTTTCTTAAAATTTCATCTATATACTGTCTTGAAGTATTTTAAGATTTCTTTATTTGCTTTTGCAAAGTTCACTCTGAAATATTTTTGGGTCTTGCATTAAGCGCTTAAGATGGGAACAGGCTATGGTAGTGTTCAGACTATATGCTGAAATATACTTAAAATTACTATTTAAAAATAGTATTAATCAGTAATACAGTATTTTTTCTCAAGACTTGAGAAGCTTCTGTTTTATCAGATCAAACATTGTGAAATCATGCTTTAAAATCTTTATGAACACTACTCCTAGGAAAAAGCTTCTGCCATAAGTCCATGTCTCTACAACTTTTCTTCCTACAGCGTTCATCATATTTCAGCTTCACAGCTGAACTATTTTCTTTTCTAGCCTTAATGTTATTTTGAACTGATATGAGCCAAATACAGTGCAGCTGTGTGAATTTCATTTTCCTAATTCATTGCTTGTAGGGTTTTGCCATTCTAGTACATTGTCCTACAACTCCCCTTATTCATGACATACATAGAAAATTATTCATATTCCTGTCACAGTTTTCTTCAATTAACTCTGCAAATTCTTTTCTGATGTCAGAGTTGAGGTTCTATGCTGAATTTCAGCAATTAATGGCATTTGTTTTCACCTGAAGATAACGTTCTCAAAAATCACTGTTGTACTCTGCTTTTTTTTTCTTCATAGCTTATAAAAGATGTGCTCTAAATAACATAGCAAAACCAAGCACACCTTCCTCTGCATATTTGTTCTTAAAGCTCATTTTTGAATCTGTTGATTGTTCTATTAATAAGCAGGAAAACCCACCCCAAACACTAGAAAACAGTGAGACAACAACTATTCATTTACAGTCATACTGAACAACACTTATGCTCCCTGGTCGTTTTATACATTTGCTTGCTTAGATTGCCATATCATTGGCCAGGTTGGTTTTGGTTTTGCTTTCAATAATGTACTACTCAAATAAACCAGCTCTGACTAAATGAAAAAGAGCTGACTAGCTCTATTTCCTACTTTCCACTATGAAGTTAAAACCTAGATTCTCTACAAGATCTTAACATGCTAACATCAGTTACTCTCGTTTGAACAATACTTGTTAAACATAATATATAGCAACATTTTGTTACCAGTAGAAAATTTAGCTTGTGTAGCCACATCGGCTAACAAGACTGTATTTTGTCACATGCAAGTTCTGTTGCAAAAGCAGAATGATTTAAGACTGGGATTTACCTTGAAGTGTTCACTACTCAGAAGTCTCCTTTCTTGTACTGTAACTTCAAGGTTAAGAAAGGATATACTGTCTCCCCTCAGGTGGAATAGGCTTCATCTGAGAGCACAAAAACCAATTAAAGCAGAACAGAGGCTAGAACACTCTAATCATTGCCATAGCAAGTAATTTTAATTCAGTGTTGCTCAAGAAGAATTTCTGATAAACAATGAACTGTTACACAGAGTAACAATATTGTACGAAAGCATGAAATTTTTGTCCAATATGAGATGTTCAGTTCTCAAAGTGACCAAGAATAGAAATTAATGGCAATAGTGCTGTTTTTAAAGCTTGTTATAGATGACTAACTCGAGTGATTCGAGCCAATAGTTTATTGTTATACAGCTGGCTTAAATGCACATTCTGTAAAAGCCTGAGTGAATGTGGAATTATATCCCATGATCAGCCAACTTCAAAACGGATTTGAAATGGCTGAACTCTCAAAAGGACCAAGGTTGTACACAAGGAGTAGACCAAAGCAAGCTGTGCAAAACCAATATGATAGGATGTGGAAATCTAGAAAAATATGTTTCAAAGACATTTGCATCAACTGTGCACCTTTCAAATTCTAAGAGTCAATAAACCTACAGTGATATGAAAATATTATAAAACCTGGGATCCATGACATAAAATTCACTATTCCAAAGTAAGTATAAGAGGGTTTTTTATTAGTTTTTAAACAAAATTAAGGTACACTGAACTTGAATTCATTTAGTAGCAACATTCAGCCTTTATATCAGCTTTACAATTGCATAATCATATAGTCCAGATTTATGAGTGTGAGAGTAATAACAGGTTTTGCACAGATATTACATGGCCCAAAATAACAAGATTCACTTCTGCTTCAAATTAAACCCCGATTTTCTGTGATGTTATACATAAACACCATGTCAATTATAAGAACTTAGAATTTCTATTCTGACATGACTATTAAGTAATCTGGATCTTGAAATACTATATATTTATGCCAAATTCAGTATTTTTTAAAAAAAAAAGTTTAAAAAAAAAGCTGTGGGAACCTGTTGCACTGTATAGTCATCTGCACTGTTATGAACTTACAGCTATTGTAACTGAACAAGATATAAAACCAGAAACATGAGGATCTGCAATTGCAACAGCTGGCAGATCACACAGTCACAAGCAAATACTTACTATTAATTGCTCAGGAGTTTTTTAATATTTATGTTTTCACTTCATATTTAATTTAAACTGCCAAATGTTAAAGTCTGAATTCAGTAAGTATTATTTTACTCTAGCAGTAAAGTAATCCTAATTGTGGTTTAAACCCAGCTGATAACTAAGTACCACGCAGCCGCTCACATCTACTCTTCTCCTCCCTGGGTGAGATGGGGAGGAGAGTTGAAAGAATGTCAAACTCCACAGGTTGAGATAAGAACAGTTTAATAACTAAAGTATGGTATAGTACTACGACTACTAATAATAATGTAAGGGAAACAACAAGAGGAGAGAATATAAAACTAAAAGGGGAAATGAAAAAAGCAATAACCACAAGTGATGTACAATACAACTGGTCACCACCCACCAACCGATACCCAGCCCCACCTGAGCAGTGATCTGGGCCCTCCGGGTAGCTCCCACCAGTTTATATACTGGGCATGAGGTGCTGTGGTATGGAATACCTCTTTGGCTAGTTTGGGTCAGGTGTCCTGTCTCTGCTTCCTCCTGGCTTCTTGTGCCCCTCCTCACTGAGAGAGCATGAGAGACTGAAAAGTCCTTGATCAGGGTAAGCATCACTTAGCAAAAACTAAAATATTGATGGGTTGTCAGCATTGTTCTCAGACTAAAGCCAAAACACAGCACTGTACCAGCTACTAGGAAGAAAATTGACTCTATCCCAGCCAAAACCAGGACACCATGTTACTAAAGTGTACAGAACTTCGGCCATTGTGTTCTCACTGGAAAGTACTAGACTCTGTCAAAATACTGCTTAAAAAATAGTAAGGTATATATTTACTCTCCTTCTGGAATTTTTTTTCTGCTACAGCTAATCTGACTGTTTTCTGTTGTATATTTTTTCTAAAATACACTGCATATAGAAGTTAGCTTGGGCTCACTTATGCTTCTCCAGTGCAGAAATTGTGCCATTTCATTAACAACCATGAGACTGAGACAGGTATGATTAAGTTCTGCTGAGAGCTAACAAACTTCCAACTGAGAAAGCATAGGTTTGTGAGTTGTGCATTTTCCTCATACCTAGGTTGAAGGAGCACAAACTGTGTAGTAGATTATCCATTTGCAGTAAATATTGTAATGACCACATTCTTCCTGAGAAGAGAGGATTCAGAGAAAAATGAGTAGTCACAGTTCAAAGAAATAGATTAACTCTACTAGTAGACACCGAGAGCATTATTTTCTTTTAAATATACCAGAGGTAAAGCTTTTGAGTGTCAAGAGTCATGAAATCAAATGAAAATGACACACCTCATATGAACTGACCTTTAAATCATTACACTAGTTACAAAAAAATCTAACAAGCAGAGTGTTAGTTTGGAAAATATCATTTGAGCCTTTAGCTAAGTAGCAATTCAACAGATGATTAATATGCCTCAAAGGGCTGTCTTCACCATCTGTATCATGTAATTGGAAGATAAGAACAAAATCTTTACTTGTTCCTTTCCTTCTGCCAGCAACAAGAGAACATAACTACAAGCTTAAACGTTGTATGAAGTAATCATTTATCTTTGCAAAAATATTTGTAAGTAAGTGCTTCACTGTAGTCTTGAGCTTGTCTATTTGTGCCTTATAGCACAGTAAGACATATTATAGTTTCCCTAGCTGCTTCTTTTTCTCAAAATTATAATGCAAATACTGAAATATTAAAGAAAAATCTGAGACTTGTATAATTTATAGAAGATACAGCTAGAAGAGGAATATTTAAGCTCTGAGGCCTTTTTAAAACTACATCAGAAGTGACATTTTAGAAGAGCCTGTTCAAGAGTTCATGTGGGATATATGAGCTTTTAGATTTAAGCTGCTATGGCCGAGATCTCTGAATATCTTTAAAAAGAAGTCACATGTTCTTTTGGTTTAAAAAGACAAACAAACACCACATAAAACCAGCAAACTTGGGATGTAAAAATCTGTGTGTGTCTTTAGTGAGTGAATATAAGTGTTGCAGGAAATTGCATATATATAATTATTACTAAGAAAACATCTTTACAATTTGATGTGGCAAAACATACAGGTTAAAACTTTCTATTCAAGTATTTGATTTAAGGTTTAGACACACATTTTTTTTTAAATCCACATTAGTTTATGTATCTTTCAAATAAAGTCCTTGGGTTTTATTTTCATTTTCTCCAGAAGAGTTAAAAAATCAGTACTTACCCTGGAAACTTTCACTATGTAATTCATTTCTAGATTATATATACCCTAAAAAAAAAAAATCTTGTCTTTGAACAGATAAAGGAAACATACTGTACATGGTGTATTATTATATGCTGAATTGACATATGATATTTTTTCTTATCCATACATTAAAGGAGTACTAGCAATGTTATAGACACTTACCAGTATGTATCATGTAGTCTGGTTATGGCATCTGCATGAACTAATTAGACTATGTAATTTCCATCAGCATACTCCTCATTCATCAAAATACATTTGAATATCTTAGCCCATTAAAATGAAATTTTATTTTCTTTTGATCAGTCAAGAACAATTCCAATGTAAATGACATTCTATTAAACAAGAGCTGGAAAGTATATCACATTCCATTATGATTATTACTACTAAGAAGATGAAATAAGAAAACATCACTGACAATTCTTGGACATTTTATCACATAAGCAACAATAATGAATTTTAAGTAAAGCAACTAATTACAATGTCAACAAAAATTACTAGCAAAGAATAATCTACAACAACATAAAAAATTAACTAATGCAGATGCTGCCCAAGCTGTTATTCTTCTTAAGGGGATATTCCTCATGAAAAGCACATAAGGACTGTAGTACTGAATCTAATAGGTAACTATTTTGTCTATACAATCTTTTTGCATATTTGATCAAAACGTTATCCTGTTACATTCTGACATCATTGACATCTAACTTGAAAAGGGCTGAATGCTACCCTGACATTTAATTTTAAAACTGTGGACAGGTGATGATCAGGTGATTCAATGAATTCTAATAGAGTAGACTATAATTCAGAATTATTTTAGCATTCACAAATAAAGCCTTTTTTTTCAATTGTTTGCCTGTAACTTCTTCACAATGCTATAACACATTGTTAATTCAAGAAAGGCAGTTATCCCTTTACTCCTTTTGTGAGAGTAGAAGGATCACAATACTGGTGATTTTACAACAGTGTATCATCCTTAATAAAATGTGCAGGATAGAATAATTTTGCTTATTACATTGTGGAAGAGATTTCTTAATAACTCTGTAAGCTCACACATTTCATTTTTCAGCTCCTCAAGTACAAATACACTTTCTCTCTTACTGTGCAATCTGACAGACTCATGCTGTGGCCCAACAGCACTAATACCTTTTTCCCTCCAGACATTTACTGTAGGCTCCTCCACTTCCATGCATATGTTTCCGTTGCTTCTTTCTGTTCTGACACACTTCTCATTCACTTAAATTTCAATTACATCTCTAAATTATATTTACTCTCTTCTTCCTTTTACTAAAACCTGGCATTTTCCTTCCCCACCTAGCCTTATATTTGCTCTTTACTTGCACTCAAAAGCTCCCACAATTACTTTTTTCCTCAAATATCTCCCTTTCATCTCCTCCCTGTGATTTTCTACAATGACTCAAGCATCTGCTTCTTTACATGTGCACCTCTCATGTCTTTTGGGTTTTGTTTCCTTAAAGAACAGAGGACTTTTTTCTCTTGCTCCACAGACCTTAAACAATTCTAAGGAAAAAACCTAAGCTGGAAAGGTGGTGAGCTGGCTGGTCACTGGATGCTGTCAAAAGAGAGGAGAAAATGTGTCTCATTACAAATGAGTGGCAAAACCCTGCCACGAAACAAAAAAAACCAGATATATAAAGTACTTAGGTACTGAAGAGCTTAGCATCTTTCTGTTCCTTTGTCCAGTTCCCTTGGTGGCTAGCAAGATTTACCTCCCCAGAAGAGGAAAAATCTGACTTTTTTTCCCTATAATTCTATCCTGTGTTTAATGTAGGATTTTTTATCATCAAATCAATTATTTCCCCTCTTTACTTTTAAAGGAGGAAAAAAAATTATTAAAAACTACAACTACAAAACTATTAACTACTACAACTACAACTACTGTTTTCTTAAGAAAACAGATTGACAAATGCTAAGTAGCAAATATTTCTTCAATAATTCTACCATCAGGAATCCAACAGACAAATAAAACCTCAGAACTTGTCTAGAGCTATAAAGGAGACAAACCAAAAAAATTGTAATTCTCTCTTTCAGATGTTATGAAAATGAATCAGATGTTACAAGGAAGTTTTCTGGATCCACAGATGTTCATTCAGAGATTTAAGCATCTAATCCTTTGTACTATTTTGTGTTTTCTATTTTCCATCACTGAATTTACATCATCTGTTTTCTTTTTTCAGGAGACCATGGATTTATAAAAATAACAAACTAATTACAAATACTCAATCACAAGTGAGGGAACTTTTTACCTGACAGCTATGTGAAGGTCAAATGAAACAAAACATTAGTATAACATTTTTGGGTTTTATATACATGAATCTAAAACACAAACAGGAAGAGAAAAAACAGGATGATTATATTCATTGGGACTTTCATGTGTACACCCAAATTGTATATTCTGTATCTAAAATTCCTTTGAAAGACCTTGACCAAAAAAAGATCTTTCAAATGCCTGAATAGGAATAAGTGCCCTGCCTTATCAAGCAACACTCATTGAAAATTTATTTTACTGTGTCTTAAATTCACTACCAATGCATTACTGCTTATCAGTATTCAGAACCACATTTCAGTGTGTTGAAGAATAAAAAAATCTATTCAGAGATGGAGCAATAAGCAGGTGAAAAATGCTTTTCAGTTTATTCTAGATATAGCTCTTCCCTCCCTGTAATTATCATATTTCTGTAACGTTTTAACAATAGTTGAAAATAAGTTCCTGAACAACAATTATTACTTTATAGCACCATACATCTGCATAGGATTTGTACAGCATGAAAATCTCAAGAATTTCAAAGTCAGCTAATCAAATGTTATGATGTTATTCATATGTGTGTGTTAGACATGTGAAAAAGATATGTGGGATTTGGTGTCAAGACATATAGTTGCTGAGGTTCAGTGTGCAGGTGCATCAGCTGAGGCTGAGAGATTACTAACCATTAAAAGCTTTATGCTTTCATTTACACTTCCAGGTTATTAAAAGTTTTATCTTAATTTTATAAAGTTGGGTGTGATTCTGACAAGCCAAAAGTTTGGCAGAGACACAGATAATGCTGTATATCTCTGCCCAGCAAACTGATGTTCCACTGTAGTTCTTATTTCTCTACTTGGTACATTAAAAAATATTTGCAAAGTCCTTCTCAACTGACACAAATAGAAAGTTCTCACAGGCAAGAAAGACCTGAAATCGTTGACTTCTAAGAAAATCTTCTCCCTGTTGTAAGAAAAGCTGAGTTTCTATTCATAGTGATTGTGCAAGAAACCCTATAAAGGCGTGAAATGAGGAGCTGTTATTGCTGCAACTACTGTCAAAACTTAAAAGCACTGGAAGTGCTACATGTATTTAGTGTTTATATGAACTGTGATTTCGCTTGCACCAATGAAATGAAGGTCTGGAATGAGCATCACGGAATCTAATGATTTCTTGGTTACTCTGGACTCAACCCCACTGCAAGTTCATGGGGTAGGCACACTTTCTCTTCATGCTCAGGCTGGGGAAGCCAGGTACAGGCAGTATTTCCACCTGGGGTACCACTCCTGTCTCCAAACAGCACGTAGCTAAAATATCAAGTTGAATTGGCTGTGCCTCTAAATAGGTTTCTATGGGAACTGAAAAACCAAAGAAAACAGCACCTGTCAGAATGAGATGAGGTAATGAGACAACTGCTGTGACCACTCAGAGATGTAGTCCAGGGACAGAGAATCCAAGAAGGATCAGGGAGGGAAGAAATGCTTAGGAGACATCCATGTTCAAATAATCATTGCCAAGAAGTCATAAAATATGCAAGGGCATGAAAAGAAATTACTGAAATTGTGGAAAGCAGAGGCTGAATAGAAAAGCTATTTGCTTAAAGAAGAGATTAATTACAAGTTAGGATGCACAGCCTGTGAACAGCTCAGGTTAGAGGAGATGATAATTGTGAGGGTAAAAGGGTAAGCAGAATTAAAAAATAGGATAAATATGACCAATTCAGAAGGACTTTATAGTGAACTAATAGCAATATGTACCATTGTACTACAATATGAAGCATGAAGTACTTTAAAGACATAAACTGCAAGGAAGAACAAGATTATGATATTGGCATTTTTTATTTTTATTAAGACCATCTTGTTGGCAGTTGTACACTGGATTGTTGAAGAAAGAATGTTTAAGAACCAATAAAAGCTACCTGTGAATATTTCAAAGGTGAAAGAGCATTCACTGATATATTTTCTTTTTTTTCTATCATGGAGAAATTAACTGGTTTTTGTATTATTATTATTTCATAGAGCTGGAGAAATTAACTTCTAAATCTCAGCATTTTAAAAAACAATTGTGTATTTTTATAATTTGAATATAATCCCCTGGATTAATTGCCTTTGCTGTTCTCAGTCTAAGTTTTTTTGTTAGCAGACAGAAATAAACAGAATATATTTTCTACACTGAAACCTATTGGCCCAATGAAATTGGGCTTTATATCAAAACAAGAAACTGAATTAGGCTTCGAGCCAATGATATCTGTTGACAGTAAAAGGAAACCATCAACACAAGCCACCGCAAGATTTTGAAAGAAAGAATTACCCTACATCACATTTGCAAAGGGAGTATTCCAAATTCAAAAGGTCATTATGCAATAAAGTTAGTCATGTTAAGTACCTTCTTTAGAAAAATATGTAAAATTTATTTGCCTATAAGAAAGCTGGAGAGGGAGTACTGACAAGGGCATGTAGTGATAGGACAAAGCTGACAGAGGAGAGATTTAGATTAGACATTAGGAAAACATTTTCTCTATGAGGGTGGTGAGACAGGTTGCCCAGAGAAGTTGTGGCTGCTCCATGCCTGGAAGTGTTCAAGGCCAGGTTAAGCAACCTGGTCTAGTCAAAGGTGTCCCTGCCTATGGCAGAGGGGTGGGAACTAGATGATTTTAAGGTTCCTTCCAACCCAAATCATTCTATGATTATATAAACATTTAGCACTGTAGACTGATCTACAGCAACTGTATCAAGTACATTATGATTTCTTCTTGAATATGTTTATTTTTTCATAAGGCTCCCATCACTGAGATACATGTACATATATTTTTCCTTTTAATGTCAGCAAGTCTTTGCAGACATAAATCATGCTGCATAGGATAACATATTTTTTAATTTGTAAGGATGATACACTACACCACCAAATATTTAAACCAGAAAAGATCTTTTCTTTTCTTCTCCTTTCCCAGATTTTTAAGTAGATCAGAGAAATAAAACCTTCCCACTATTCCTTTACTAAATAAAGCTCCCAGGTATTTGATACTGGTGCTGTTTTCCTCACATGGTAGAACTATTTGTTGTTGTCTTCATTTTTACTATGTTATTGCTTTAACAGGCTACCATTCTTAAACAATAGAAGAGGGTATTTGTATAGAGAGGGGAAGATGCAGAATTCTATCTGTGGTGGTAGTGAAGAGTGGTGATGAAGCTGATACAGCTTTCACATGAAGGAAAGTGTTATTTGAAAGAACATTATATGACCAGTAGCCATTAGAAGACAAAGTTATTCTGTCAGTTGATGATGGTGGGTTTTATCCATTGCTCTAAGGTTAATTACACTTTGATGAAATATAAAAAAAATAATTCTAAAGGACATGATGTTAGGCAGCAACTCAAAATCTATTTCTTCTGTTGAAATGTCAGTAACCTTTCAGGGCTTGCATTATTTTTACAGAAACAGAAAGCAGAGAGGGCATCACTTTTAAAGGAAATGCTGCTTGATATATCTATCAAACTATCCTCTATTATTGTATATTTTAATAAATATAGTAAAAAAAAACCTATGGGGTACTTGTGGTTTTGCGTTCTAATCCCATCAAACTTGTGATTAAATTGAAGAAGAAATCAGAGAAATATTAAAAGCTTCCACAAGCTTTTGGCTTTATATTCCAAGATGTCTCTTAATATAGCAGTTCTAAGTCTGAAAAAAGTGACATTTCTAACATGACAAAAAAATCCCAAAACTGTGCAACTGTGCTAGTGAAATAAAAATGAGCTATGAATATTAAAGCTTAGGCCTAACCATTTCTTTACATTGAAATATAGTTCAGTTTAGCAAAAGAACTTCTACAGCTGGGTTAAAAACATGAAGTGAAGAGAACCAAATAGATCACAAGTTTCGTAATGGGATCTGGAGCCTTTCACTTTGAGTTCATGGGTTCAAATTGAGCCAAATTTAGAACTACCCAAAATTTAAAGTAAGTAAAGGCTTTTTGTGACTTGTGTGTGAAATGGTACAATAATATCATATTACTTTCTACTGTATGGGTAACAATAATTAGAACACAAAAAAACCCCACAAACCTCAAAACTGAAATATTGCAGACTTCTGATTTTTAATAACAAAGAAAAATCAAAGACTTAGCCAATATGAAGAAAATACATTCTTCTTGATGTCCTGGGTTCAGCTGTAACAGTCATTTTTTCACCTTCCTAGTATCTGGTGCAGTGCTATGTTTTGGCTTTAGTCTGAGAACAATGCTGACAACCCATCAATATTTTAGTTTTTGCTAAGTGATGCTTACCCTGATCAAGGACTTTTCAGTCTCTCATGCTCTCTCAGTGAGGAGGGGCACAAGAAGCCAGGAGGAAGCAGAGACAGGACACCTGACCCAAACTAGCCAAAGAGGTATTCCATACCACAGCACCTCATGCCCAGTATATAAACTGGTGGGAGCTACCCGGAGGGCCCAGATCACTGCTCAGGTGGGGCTGGGTATCGGTTGGTGGGTGGTGACCAGTTGTATTGTACATCACTTGTGTTTATTGTTGTGTTTTTTTTTTTTCTTCCCTTTTTAGTTTTGTATTGTCTCTCCTTGTTATTTCTCATATTGTTGTTATTATTAGTGGTAGTATTAGTAGTTTTGTATTATACTTCAGTTTTTGGACTGTTCTTACCTCAGCCCATGTGAGTTACATTCTTTCTATTCTCCTCCCCATCCTACTGGGATCGGTGGGGGGGAGAAGGGAGGGAGTGAGCGAGTGGCTGAATGGTTCTGAGTTACTGGCTGGTCTTAAACTATGACACTCCATGATGTGGATATACTGTAATTCTGTTTTTGTTTTTCAGAGATCAGCTTTTGAAAAAAAAGTTGTAAAGAAGTTATATTTTTAGGGACAATGTTGCATCAATATTTAGTCCCAATTTTTCACTGTCTGATCACTGGCTTCTCTACTGACATTAAATTCAATACGTTAGTCATCATTTGATTTGAGATCATAGCTGTTGTTGAAATGATGTAATCAAGATAATTAAAACTGAAATACTTCAGATGACTGCAAGGGGTTTAAAAAAGCCTCCAAACTCTGTTCAGCTAGGTTTTCATGAAGGATGAAAATCAACACCACTTATCAAAACATAATTTGATCAATACAGACAGACTGTATTGAAAAGTATTATGATTATTATTATTAAAAAGTAAGATGATTTTTAATATGGAAAGGGAGGAGTAAAATCCATGTATTACGTTGTGTTAAAAATTCACTGGGACCTAGCTTTGGAATTGCCTGTCTTTATCCTTTGATTATGGTAAGACCCAAGAACAGCCTCATTTCTGTTTCAGGCACTTAAAGCAAACAACTGAAGTTTTCGAGGAGGAAGTGCATAGGCCTTATGTATAATTTTAGATTCCCAATTTCAAGAACAAGCAGTCAGCAGCATTGTTCTCAATAATAACTGTATTTTTATTATTCAAATGAGGTACTTAATAGATCGCTTTTTCAAAGCCCTTTTAACAATTAACACTAAATTTGCTAGAGAGAGAGGAAATACGATCAATGCAGAATTAAGTTTGCATCTTTTCTCAAATTCTAGTTAACTTGAGGCTTTATATGTGAAGACCTTACAAATTCAGAAGAAAATACACCTTAAATTATCAATACAATTTTCACTCAATCTGTCAGTTGTGGATCTTTTTTCTTTAGTAAGATTTCTAAAGTATCTTGCAGGCTGTGTTATTCCTCTTTGATGTTACATCAAGCAAGGAAGATTAAAGTCTAGCTTGAATTTACCACCAATGACATTCCTGAGACTTTGGTCCATCAATTCTTTGTGATGTGAAGATGTCAGAACAAAGTCATCACAAATTATGTAATGTCACTCCACGTAAGCCACAGTGCCAAATAAGCTGATGAAGCAGACTGTTGCGGAGTCTATATGCTTCCATACAGTACATTTAGAACTACATGCTTTTGATTTATAATTCTTCCAAGATGGTGAAATTCAGAAGGACCAAACCATTCTGAACTTATTTTATATCTAATGGGATATCTTGATCTTTTAATATACTGAATAACCTCAATATCTAAAGTATGATTTCCTTCTTTCGTCTTTCAGGATTCATTAAATTGTAGAATGAGGAAGGAATTCAGCAGCAATTAAGGAATAAGTATTTCATATTTGTACTTTATATGGGCATGCAGGTGAAATTTTAGTTCTCACTTGTGATAGTTAACTGAGGGCAGTTTAAAATCCAAATGGTGAACAAAGCAAACAAACAAATTTATAAACTGAGTCTTAAAAACATTGACAGGGAGACATCTGTAGATAGATAGAGATTATCATAGAGGTGAAATTATCATTTTTCACATGCAGCATTGTACATTTACACTGATTCCATCACCTAGCTCTCTGCTTGACTCCACATTAAAAATGCCCAATTTTGTCTGAGGGATATAGGAAGATTTATCAACACTTGTGCCTCAATGAATTACAGAGAATGTGTACTTTTCTATCATATTTCAAAACATTAGTGAAAATAGTTTTGTAGTAGTAGCAGCACAGCAGTAGTTTTCTACAGATGCAGTTTAGCAGAATGCCGCAATATACCATTGGAAGAAGGCTCTGGGGCACGAAACAACTTGGGATAGATCAGCATAAAGGTAAAGATATTCATGTGTATGGACAGCAAGAAGAGAAAGGCTGTTAAAGCAGGAGACTATAAAAATGAGAACAGGCAAGTTCCACTGGCATTTTGGCAGCCTAGGCTTGACTTAAGACAGATTTCTATGAACTGGTCATACATAGAGCTTGGTTCTGCAGGCTACCATCCAGGAAGAGTACTGAGTCCTTTTCCAGTGAAGTTCTAAAAGAAACATGGGAAAAGAGCCAGTCTGACAGAGAAAATGTTACGAGCCATTATGTGTTAACTTTTTTCATGAAACAAACTACCGATCAGAGCTGCCAATAAAGAGAAAAACCTTCTGGGGACAGGGAGAACTTCTATTTCAAAATGAGCAATCAAATTATCAGAGTCTCTCCACTGGAAAGCTTCAGTGGATGACTAACTGCAGCCTTCTGCTCATTACTTCTCTCAAAAGATGATTTGAGGTCCTTTGTATTCTCCAGTACGTAAAGTTTCTGTTTTACCTTTTCTATTTTTAAAAAGTAGTTACAGATGAAGAGAAAATGTGCTGCAGTAATAGAGCCACATCAGGAAATATCCTCCTCAGCTCCTGTTTAGAAACATTTGAAATGCCTTCTAATAGAATGCTGCTTATCCCACAACATTTGTAAGTGACAGTGCTTCAAATGCAAATTCCTTCATTACATTGAACTGCATTAAATTTTATAAGTAATCTGCTGCACATATCCCCTAAAAACAAATTGTTGAGAAAATAAAATGATGTAGTACAATGATATGCATCCAATAGATAATACCTGAAAATAGCTTTATAAACATATTTCATTTTATTTGCTACTTAATGATTTAGTTTTAGTGGGTAGCTTATGGATTCAGTCATTCCAGTGCAATGAACTAGAATCATCTTCAGAGCTGAAAACTTTATTAGTTTGATTATTCTGCCAAATATGATGAGCACATGTAGATTTATAAAATAAGGAAAAAGTCACAGTCCACTGACTATGCCCTTTCCAGCCTAACTAGAAGGACATCTCAGCACTGTTAACAGCAGTTCTCCTCCCAGGGAGTACCTTATTAATATTTTTGGTAGCAGATAATAATATGCAGATACTTTCTAACAATGTCAAACTACTAACTTTGGGATGAGACAATAAAATTAAGGCTGAAATCACTCATGCTCAATAAAGATTCCTTTACAACCTACTAAAAATTCAGAGATGTTAGAATCGGATGGCAAAATACCAATACCCCTAATTACATCCTATTTGTCTAAACTCTCTAGAACTACAAACAGATAAACTGATCTTCACAGACTATTTGGAATTACCGTGCATTTCTGCTCAACCTATGATGCCAGCAACTAAATTGCACCTCACATACAACTCTACATAAGGCCGCTGATGAGAAATATATTCATGAAATTCTAGACAAAATTTTGCTCTTAGACAATCTTCTACAACTACATTGCCTTTAAGTTCAAACCTAATGCCCAATTCAACTAGCTAACCTTTCCATATACAAAAATAAGATGGACAGTCATCGCATACCTTGACTGCTTAGCAAGGATCATGTGAATCCAATAATAGGTAAAACAATATAGGCTCCAAAACACAGCAGTTTGAACAGAAATGATGCAATGGCAGATTCTTTTCCTATGTCTGCCTAAAGCTTGTCTTTAATTTATTTACTAACACCTATGGAAGAGCTGACTGATTAGAGTCCTTTTTCTGTTGCTAAAAAAGCTCTTAAGAGACCTAGGTAACAGGATCAGTAGTTGTCCTCAAAGGCATAAAAAATAAATTACAAAAAGTAATAAATCGTATCACCAGCGTATTACTATTGCTAACAGAAAACCAACAAAAAGCCCCATTCGTTTATCTTCTATTTGTGCAGGTTTATGGGAGCTGGAGTATTTTTGCAATAACTTTTTTTCTACAAAGCTTTGAGTACCCATCTGTGTGATATTGGGCAAATTTATATTCTCTTTCAGAGCTGCAACACAACAGGCCCTTCTCAGTTTCATGTTCACTATCTCCCAGAATGTTTTTTTCCTCACCCCCCTCCTGTGCCCTAACTCCTGTTTCTTCTTCTCCAGTGGCCAAGTCCCTGAAAACACTGAGAAACAGGCAATGAAACTGAAGTGGAGCCAGAAACTGCAAATCATTAATAATACCACACATTAACTCTTTAGCATTAATTTCCATATTGTCTTCCTTATTATTCAGCAACTGACTTGTTTTAGTGCAGTGCAATAACTCCAGTGAACCTGCTCATGCAATTTTTGCACATGCAGTTTTCTGGAACAAATTTTTCTATGTGTAGACAACACAAAACCATTTAGATACTTTCTTGGGAAAAAAAGGGTATGATTTTAATAAATATGTTTCATATACTGACTCAGTATTTACAGTAGAACAGACACCTTTTTTTCACCTTTTTTTTTTTTATATTTAGTTACCATGAGACATAACTCCTTAAAATAATTGAATAAAATTCTGCTTTCTGGGTGTCACAGAAACCATAAATCGAGGGTAAACAACGTTTATTGTTCCAACTCAATTAAAGGTCCACCAACATTAACTACAGATTTGTGATGTCACATGGATTCATCACTGCACTGCTGATTCTTAAACTTTATGGGCAATGATCCAAGATGGGTAATCACTCACTAAAATGGAGGGCTCTCAACCTCCTAGAGTTCCCTCGGACAGTGTCCCAATGCAAAGGGAGAGTCCTTGACTGCAGGCCCACTGCTCTGAGGAGCATCAATTCCAAATGGCTCTGTGACAGGGCTCCTTTTATACCCTGGTTGAATCTGAGCTATGGTGAGATATGGTCACATAGCCACCCATGGGCTCAGCACCCAACTTCCTCGCCCCTGCACCTGCCAACCACCACCATGTGGGTGGAACAGGAGCACTTTGTGGGCTTTTGTCTGTGCCTGGAAGCACTCATGGGCTTTTGTCAGGGCAGGTGTACCTGCCACACTGGGAAAAAATCACTCTGCCTCAAAGTGGGTGGCAGTTTCTCAAATATCATTAGAAAAGCTGCAAAAGGCAGCACATGCAGGTGATGTCTCTAGCAGCTTTTTTTTTGGGGGGGGGGGGGGTTGATGAACAGGTGGAGCTAAGAAGTTGCTAATAGGAGGGATTTCCTGGGTAGAGATTATACGTTTATGACAGGCACAACAGGTAACACAATGATAACAACAGGTAATATCTTCTGTGAGGCACTAAAGTACTGTCATTCTGAATGCAGGCAAAAGTATTGCTCCTTGGTGGCACGGAAGTAAAGAATTACAAAGAGGAAGCTGTTAAAACCTGCAGATTACTTCATGCCCTAGATATTCACAAATACTGCCCTACATACAGGACAGTGATGAAATGTTAACTGTTCAAATATCTTTTAGTTGGTTTTTTTTTAATATATCCTTTTACAAATCAGAGTTTAGTAAATCAGTGTATCTCGAAAGAAGCTATATAATATTTTAAATTGAAAATAAATCCTACACACAACCCCAGTGCACAAACATAGCAGGGCTATCCTGTTGCATATTTGAGTGTTTCTTGGCATACACCTAAAAACCCTCTTGCTTTTTGCTCAGGGTCAGGAAATAGTTCTGACAGCAAAGAGAGATCAAAGATGTGCTTAGTAACAAGGAGGCTGCACATGTTTCACACCAGTAAACAAGAAACATAACTACTGTCTTTCTCCATTTTCTTGGGTTAGTGCTTGTTTGTATAAACCAAACTACTTAAACTTATCTTGTGCTATAGGACAGCATACAAAAGCAGTCTTGAAGAGATAACTCCAACTCAACAAAATTACAGATACTGTGTTATTTACCATTCTGTTATTTTTTTCCCCCATTTGGGCATTACCATCACACCTAGAAATCCTATCTGAGAATAAATTTTGCTGCAGAAATTGAGAAACCATGAGCATTTAGTATTGGTTTTACAACTTGTTAATTTTTGTGACATCTTTAGAGGGAGAAAACGAGGTAACATTAGCCGCAAATCTGTCAATTTCCACACCATTGTCTGCACCCTGCTTTTGGTAATTTATGGAAACCGGGTTCAGAGCAAAAACTTAAAAACAGAGAACACTTTACTAAAAACTAACATAGAGAAAAGGCAGTTTCATATGCAGAGGCAGCACACAAACTGACTACTGAATGGATATAATGATATTGTGGAAATATTCTGTTCCCTGAAAACCATTATGTATTTTATTTGAACATTTTACTGTTTCTTCATTTCCCTGCCATCTAAAGGACAGTCTGCAATTCTTGAATACAACCTTACTGCACAAAAGCCTATTTATACTTCAAAGTATAATCTTTAGAATCCTAGCAGGTATTCTTCAGGATCCTGTTCAGAACACCATTACCTTTCTCTACCATCACAAAATCCAGAGTTTAGCAATTGTAGGAACTGTGGGTTTGGTTATTGAATGGATAATTATACTAGACATAAAGGTACAAAAGAATTTGCATGGGATATTACTGCATGAAATGGTACAGCAATCAATACTGTGCTGGGTTCAGCTACAGCAGTCA
>NW_009926377.1:0-360 GCF_000696875.1 Nestor notabilis
AAAGAAAGATGAAAGACATGTAAGTAGGGAAGAAAAGAGGAAAGGGGGTGAAAAAGAGGAAAGGGGGGGTGGAAAAAGGGAAATGTGCTACTGTGTCTCCTCTTCCCTGTGCTTCCCGGTGCCCTGGAGTATGCTTCTGTGCGAGATTTGGCCTTGTTTTCACTTCATGCGTTCAAAGGAAAGTTTGTGACTGAACCGGGTTTCTGTACTTCTGTAATTTCTTTTTTTTTTTTTTCCTTTCTCTTCTTCCTCTTTAGCACGCTGCTCATTTTATTTCTTGATCAAACTCCACCCTCTCCTTAAAGCCTGCATACAAATCGCGATTTATAACCTGTTTACCGGTTCTTCTCATTTTAGCAG
>NW_009926377.1:499-773 GCF_000696875.1 Nestor notabilis
ATTCTCGCGTAGGAAGGTTTCCTGCCTTCCTTTTTCTCCTCGAAACGTATTTTCTCGGTTTGCAGTTAAAGTTTACCCTGTGACTGTCGTTAAAGATGTCTTAGAGTCACATCAGCGAAACAGTCGATTTTGCAGAGCGGGGATTACTACTGCCTTGATTGGTTTTAAAAATATACATTTTATATGCCACAAGGAAAGGAATGAAGCTGCTCCAGATCTGAAAGAGCTCGCAAATATGACGACTTCATTGGCAGCTTCAGGGGCTGTTGGTAGG
>NW_009926378.1:0-1338 GCF_000696875.1 Nestor notabilis
GATGGAGAGGGGACACCCATAGACCAGGACACGAAGGGACCAGGACAAAGCAAGTGACATTCAGGGACAGGGATGGACAGGGGACACCCAGGAACAAGGACGTGGACACCAGGGGTGAGTTGGGGGACACCCAAGGACCAGGACCAAGCACGGGACATGGATGAGACACCCAGGGACTGGGACATGCACAAGGGACACCCAGGACAGGATAAGCCAGGACAGGGGGACAGGAACCAGGAACAGAACCGACCAGGACAGGCACAGAGGGAGTGGGCAGAGGGATCACAGGCCGGGGACTGGCAGGACAAGGCCGAGGCCGGGCAATGCAGGCAGAGGAGCGCGGAAGGGGACATGGACAGGAAATGCCAGGACAGGGGGACAGGAGTGATGGGGACTGGCACAGGCAGACACGGGGACGGAAACACCCGGCTTGGGGCTGACAGAGGGACAAAGGCTGACACAGACCCACAGGGAAAGGAAACGGCAAAGACGGGAAACAGCAGGACAGACGGACGGAGCCTGGCCCGGCAGACAGAGGGATGGGGGCAGCCGGACAGGGCCCAGCCCGGCTCAGGCCGCTTGGACCAGAGCAGAGCATCCCAACACTGTCATTAAACAGCCACTGAGCAAATAACCTCCCACACCCAAGCCTTGGGGTGCAAACGGCACCTCAAAGGCACTTTGGTGACAGCAGGCGACCACAATGCTGCAGCGCAAGCCAGCACATGGCCCGGCACAGGCATGGCCAGGACACAGCACCAGGAGGCAACGCCGGAGGGGAAACGGAGTCGCATGTGACAGGAAAGCGGGAGGAGGCGCAGGAAACCGGGGAGGAATGACGGCCACAGCCCGCGGGGACGCACGGACACAGGGGCTGGAGTTGGGGTTCCACCAGGCACCAACGGGGCTGAGCCCACGGGCGGCTGAGCCCGAGGCAGTGCAGGGCACGGCAGGGTGGTGGTCGCCCAATCTCCCATCACAGCACCCTGAGGTGGTTCCTCTGCTGCTGGTGAGTGTCACCACCCTCACTCTGGTCCCCAGCAGGGACAGGGCTCCATGCACAGGGCACAGGGGGGACACCCGGGATGCACCAGCACCAGCCCACACCGGACACAAGCCGCAGCCCAGGCTCTGGCGCATCCCTGCCATGTGCCAGGCTCAGTGCCAGCCCGGGGCTGCCGGCCCACGCCAGCACCAGGGTCCATGGCACAATTAAACCAGTCTGTGTCAACAACGACTTCCTGCAGAAACCTCAGCACCACCAGAACAAATACAGGACCCAGCCGTCGGCTACGGAAGCGCCAGGAACTGGGAGCTGGAGAGAGGCCACAGGGTCTG
>NW_009926378.1:1357-1748 GCF_000696875.1 Nestor notabilis
GGCTGCTTAGGGGCCTGTACTGCTTGCCTGGGGGCTCCTGCGGTGCTGCTCTCCCTCCACGTGCTTCATGCCCAGCCACACAAGCACAGGCGGATGGGACAGGAACCTCCATCCCAGGATGCTGAAACAGCCACCCGAGGGCACAGCAACCACAGCAACAGGGAGGTGGGATGGGGGGGGTCCTGCACTCTGCCAGCACCCAAGGGGGACCCACAGCACTGCTGCCACCACGGCTGTCCCCTGCCTTGGAACCATCCCACAGCCGGAGGGAGCAAACAGTCGGATGTGGGTGATGGGATGTTTCCTCCCCTGCAGCCTGTCTCTGGCCACATGCTCAGCACCCTACAACAGGTCCCTCTGTCCCCAGCCCCCTTCTTGGGCCACCACCTCC
>NW_009926378.1:1759-2383 GCF_000696875.1 Nestor notabilis
GCGGGCAGGTGTCCCACTGGGTTGCAGTGGAGGGTGCAGGGCTCCGGGCCGGCCCCACAGAGACCTTCCAGGAAAGGTCCCCTCCAGCCAGGTCTGGCACCGTGGGACAACCCGACCAACACCCAGCCCTTCCCAGTGTCTGGTCAATGGGAAGGAGCAGACCTGCCCTGGCTGTGCCCATGGCCTCCACGTGGCAGCACCACTCCTGTGGGTCCTTCTTGTGTCCCACCATGAGGGGACCCGTGGTCACATCCTGCCTGCATGGACCAGCCAGGAGCCTGGCACTGAAGAGTCATTGCTGGCATTGGACAAGGACCCCAGGGCTCCTGTGTGGGCTCCCCAGTGCCACCCTCAGCGGGGAGGTGACATGGCCCGAGCCGGCCATGGTCACCCTGATCCCACCCTCTGTGCGATGCACAGACAGGGATGGACCCTTGCATGAGCTCAGGGGCAAGCACCCACCCCCAGCAACAGGTGACCCCATTGTGGGGTGCACGAGCTGGGAGGGGGGCTGAAGGAGACCCCCCCCAAAACCCCAGCCCCACTCCTCGGGCAGCTTTTCCATAGGGATCCCCAAGAAGCGGGTGCCACCATGCCCCAGCCAAGCCAATGCCCCATCCCTCC